>NC_088652.1:17761034-17786606 GCF_964019385.1 Sycon ciliatum
CATCTGGCTGCCATGTGCAAAAAATACGGGGAAGTGAAACAAGACAGGATGTACTCACAGCGTTAGAAGGTTGTCGATGCTGCCAAACGCGGTTTCACCAAGCTCAGTAAGCGAGTTCTCCTTGAGATTCCTGAAGTGAGTGCATTATCAACAGGCATCATTGAGACAGTAGTCATAAAATAGCAGGAAACTTAATGGCACGCCCGCTCAAAAAACACCATGAATAAAGGATAGTTTTCTTGCAACTGTTTTCAATGGGAATCCTATCACATTTCTTTGTTCCTGTTGATGGTCCAAGATGGTAATGTTGAAATGATATTGATTTTGTTGAAGTTCAGTTGAATTCATTTAAGGATGATAGCAGACAGACAGAATTGGTGGTCTGCCCAACCCATAACTAGCAAGGTAGCACGAAGTTGCGGGGAGGCATTCAGGATGACTAGTAAATCTCCTGATTAAAAGAAATTGGAGAAAACGCATCGTAAGCCGTGTACAGTTTTCACGTGGCCCCGGCCCTTTTTTTAAAGGAAATTAGGCGGATAATTGCTTCATAACTCGTTCCCATATGTTTTTCTTCTTCTATTTTACATTTTTTTTACTGGCTCAGTATCCTAGTTAACATCACAATGAAGCAGGTTTAATGCAGCGCATGCGGAGATTGTGAATAGCAACTGAATAGAGCGGTTGTCAGTTTCCAAAAGACCTTTTCTTAATAATGCAGTTGAGCGATGTCCTCAATTTTTCTTTAACTAGCTTGCATCAAAATCTCAATCTGATCACCTGTGAAATGATCGATCGTCATCTAGAAGTCACGGCTGACGACTCAGGTTCAGAGAGTAAAAGAACAAATTGTGCTAAAGAGCATCTTCGTCCTCCTTCCGCAATTATTGTAACTTGTATAATTATACATTGATTTGAAACTCGGATGTTGAACCAATAATGAATGTAGAAAGGAAACTGGATGGAGAGCCAAGGATTAATTTATAAACAAAATAAAAAGGAACAAGGGACTACAAGGTACGCTCTAATGTCCACTAACACCACCAGTTACTGAACAATCAGCTCATGCGATAACATTGCACGACTCTGACCGACGGTACTGACGTTCTACAACTAACTGCCTAACAGCTTTAGCACATCTTGGATGATGGAAGGCTGTTGGAGTGCGTATCCAAGATGTGCTAAAGCTGTTAGCCGGTTAGTTGAAGAATGTCAGTACCGTCGGTCAGAGTCGTGCAATGTTATCGCATGAGCTGATTGTTTAGTAACTGGTGGTGTTAGTGGACATTATACCGTAACTTGTAGTTCCTTGGTCCATTTTATTTTTTAGAAAGCAAAACATTAAACATTGATTTTCACCATTTTCTCCAACACGTACAAAGCAAAAAACGGCAGGATTCTCAAATCGCTGGCCATTTACTGGTTACCATTGGTTACACATTTCCAGCCAACCACAATCCACGGGAATTTCACAACCATCTTCGCATTCTCAGTCCTGCCCCCAGGCTTCTCTTCCACCATGCATATACTTCGAGGTGACCGAGTTCAGGAGTTGACATCTAAAGGTCAATATTGACAAAGGTTTGCGCCTATCGGCAAATAACTAAAACTTGTCTGAATCAGCCCTTTGCTGCCGGTAGATCGATGTCTAACTACGCTGACAGTGCACACTAAAATTGATTGCAAAGCCGGTCCCGTACATCTCATCTACTTGACTATGTTCACTGAGACCCCTAGTTGCTGGCCTATAAGTACCTAGCTTGTAGTCGTAACATGTTTTCAGAAGTGGGATTCGAACCTACTGCATGTCTGGACAGTAGCCACAGTTGAAAAGATTCCTTTGGTCCTTGAAACGGGGCAGATAATGTACCATGAACACTTTTTTTCACTTCTCCACAGTTGCAACTAGGCCAATATCCTGCCCAACGACGAAAAGCACAGTCCAGGCACAAAATAATTTGCTGCAATTTCCGAATGTTTGCGATGTAAAAAATGGTAGCTGCTTTGTCCGAAACCAAAAATGTGCAATAGCCATGGAAATTGCGAAATAGGAGCTGTACCGAAAGTTTCCCATTTTACCGCATGTGAACTTCGGGAAGTGGTAAGCAGACTTTGCAGGAAGCACCCCAAAATAGGCCAACTCCAAGGCTGGACAGAATGCTAACTGTTGTTCTCCAAATACAAGTCCCTGCTTCGTGACAACTAGTTCAAACCAGCCACATAACGCATACAGCAAAGACATGAAGCACAAAGGAGCACTATGACAAATTCAACGTTGCCTGACAACATAGGAGATAAAGTGCATGTGCACGCACATCCACACACACACACACACCTTTGACCTTGACCTTTGACGCCCATCGCCTGAGGCGATGATAGCAATGCTACGGCAGAAGCCATAGCAACTTGTGCTGGGATTGCACCATTCAACAGCTTGCAAGGCTGAAGAATTGACCGTCACTATTCAGCCTGGTCTACACCATACAGCTATTTGAAGTGACTTTTTCTGGCCAGTGAATCCCTATTTTTGGTCTTTTTTTTTTTTTTTTTTTTTTTTTTTTTTTTTTTTCCCACACACACATCACACCACATACTCCGGCATGCACTGGCTGTTGGTAACCACCCAGGAGAATGAAAGAAAAGTCAGGAAGAGTCTGAGAAAGAGAAGAAAGACGTGTGTGACCATAATCGTCGGGAATCGAACCCGCAACCTATCGATTGGAAATCGCTGCACATACCACTGCACCATATGGGACACACACACACACACACACACACACACACACACACACACACACACACACACACACACACACACACACACACACACACACACACACACACACACACACACACACACACACACACATACATACACGCACATCCACACACACACACATACACACACACACACACACGCACACACTCTCTCTCTCTCTCTCTCACACACACACACACACGCACACGAATTCCTTACAGTTCTTCCAATTGAGGATATGATGAAAAGTCTCCTTCCCCAATGTTGCTTATCAAGTTGTGTTCGACATTCCTGAAGCCGAAGAAAGAAACGTGCGATTAATATACCATGGAAAACTCCATCCTTCGAAACAAGCTCTCTCACAATTCAACTCGGACAGAAACTACAAAAATATCAAATGACATGTATGTGCATTCTCATTCCCTCGGCCAAAGCGGAGCGTTAACGAACACAGTAACTATAGTGACCGCTGGATCACGCGTTCCGCAAAAGCGGCAGCGGTAGTTACGCTTTTCGTCTCCGCAAAGCCGGTGCAAACCTTTCATGCGTGACCGCGGCCTAAAATGCACCAGAGTGCAATGAGACGGGTTGGCCGGAAGCCTAATTCTACATTAAACCTGAAACCTGGCAGGTCCCTGACATGGAAATTGTAATACACCTAAAATTACATGTTTAACCTAACCTGAAATCCGGTCTGCTACCCTCTTATGTCAAAATTCTTATCAGACTATGTATTTTCTACCAATTTTGCCAATTATCTATCATGAAATTACAGTCCATTCATAATCAATAACAAATGAACGCTTGCTCTGGTGAGATCAAGGATCGCTCCTTGATCCTTGAAGGGTGGTGGCGTTCCTACGGATGTGGAAAACTCGGCCTCTAGCCGAGTCTGACACGAAACGTGAATTATTTTCCGCATTCGGTGATTTTTCGTGATTTTATCGTGCATGGTAGAGGGAGGCAAAATTTGAAACCTGGAAAGGTCCAAAAAGATACCTCAACTGGGGTTAGAACCACACCACGTACTGTTGCAATTCGAGAAAATGGCCAGGATTTTCATGGTTTTCCCAATTCAGTGCTTTTGGGGGCAAAACCTGGTCGAATTCTTATTCTTCTTATGGCTTGCTTTTTGGAGAAATAGACTGAAGAAACATAATTGGAAGAGCCTTTCATGGGGATTGCAAAAAACAATTTTGAAAAGTGGACTCCTCTATGGCCGAATGCTAGGATAATATTTTCTTGAATGAATGGACTATAGATGATTTAACTTAAACCAGGTCATATTATATTTTGTTCCTAATGTATGTGTGGCACTCTGCACTTAAGCTGTGTTCCCAACTGGCGCGTGGACGCGGCACGCTTGCGGTTCATGCGTGCCCAAACGCGTGTTCAGGCTTTCCAAAACAAAACAGCAATCTGAGTCATATTCAGCGTGTGCGGCACCTTCGGGCACTGATTTTTTGACCCCGACAGTGAATGTGACTGGCATGTACGCTGATACACGCCTGATACGTGCTGAAAATTCCAACATGTTGGAATTTCCATTTCGGTGCGTTTCCGTACGCATGGCACCCAAAAGCCAGCAAAATACGCACAAATGCGTGGTTTCACGCGTACACGCGCCAGTTGTGAACACAGCTTTAGGCTTGTATTGTTCATCCTACTCGATCCCCCGCACCACCTCCTATGCATTACAGTAAAACCTGGTTTATAAGCAACCACCCCACGGTGCAAGCAAAAGCGATCGTTAAAGCCAGGTGGTCTTTAGAACCACGTCCCACAGTGTCTGTGTAGAACTGTTGGTGCATGGAAAAAAACGGGCGTTAAAAGCAGGTGGTCACTAAGCCCAGAGGTCGCTTACACCAGGTTTTACTAAAATTCTAGTATTGTGTCCTTGATATCTCTTACTCCTCGACAGTCTCATTGACTTCCTTGTTATTGGGCAACATTGATCTTTTAGCACCTGCAAATATTTTAGAAAAGATTGGGCGAACAACTGTTGTTATTGACTTGATTTTGCCACCATCTTTTATTCATTTCCCGGCCCTTTTTTCTTTCTTTTTCTCCTCCCTCTTTATTCTTTAAAGGCTAAAAGAGAAAGAAGAAACTCCATAGAGAACATTGACTGTATCCACTAGGACTCAAACCTTGTATAATAGGTCAGCTATGGTGTAGTTTTTACCTAAGGAACGCCTGTTCAACAATTTCTCCAGGCTTCGGATTCACAAGTTAAATTGAAGGATTGAAAAATGGAACACAATAAACAGAACCAGCTGAAGCGTCATTTTACTAACGTTTTATAGAGATGTCATGAACAAAATTTAATTATTCTTTTTGGAAATGAGAATAAGTCAAAATATTTTGCCGCCACCAGGACTCGAAACAGGAACCTTTGCTATAAACCAGCTTTTCTCCCAGTGTGCAATGATGTAGTCGCCGTCTAAGCAGTGACTGCTCAATGTATTGTTCAGACTTTTAAAGTCGCGCTTCCTGTAAAAGTGGATGAGCTGGTGGAATGAGGCCCCCACTGTATACTACTGTCGAAATGCTTCACGCACAAACTAATAATATGTGGGAGACCCAACACCCGACCCCACAAGACATGGACTCATGCACACGTACACACACACACACACACACGCACACACACACACACACACACATACACACACACATACACACAGACCCACAACCACACACACACACACACACACACACACACACATGCTTGCATGCATGTACACATACGCACATGTACGCATCCTCGCATACGCAAATACACACACACAAATACACACACACACACAAATGGACACAAATGCACACACAGTTTGTGCATGTGTGTGTGTTCATTTACACAGATACACACTCACGCGTTCACATATGCATACACGATGATTATACATAATGCATCATGCTCCTTCTTTCTATCAAGTTACGGAAACTCTTGTTGGAGACTATGATCAAAGTAAATAAAACGCCATCACGGAGAATCCTTAGCCTTCATGAGACCTAGCACTTACAGAAACTTTAGATCACTACCTGCATCTTGAGGAATAGCATTGAGATTAAGGCTCTTGCAATTGTATTTGTTTGGCGATTGTGTACAGGTGCTGGATTCGCTAACTGGGACAAGCACACCGGTCACCGACATCCACAATACCACTGTGAACAGAGAGGGGAAACGTAAGAGGACAGAGAAGAGAGAGGAGGTGGGAAGAGGGGAGAGAAAAAAAGAGGGGGTAGAGGGGAGAAAGAAGAGAGAGGAAGAGGGTAGAGGGGAAAGAGAGAAGAGAGAGGAGGCGGGTAGAGGGGGGAAGAGAAGCGAGAGGAGGGTAGAGGGGAGAAAGAAGAGAGAGGGGGAGTGTAGAGGGGGAGAGAAAAAGAGGAGGGGAGAGGGGAGAAAGAAGAGAGAGGAGGAGGGTAGAGGGGAAAGAGAGAAGAGAAAGGAGGCGGGCAGAGGGGGGAAGAGAAGAGAGAGGAGGATAGAGGGGAGAAAGAAGAGAGAGGAGGAGTGTAGAAGGGAAAGAGAGAAGAGAGAGGAGGTGGGTAGAGGGGAGAGAGAAGAGAGAAGAGAGAGGAGGAGGGTAGAGGAGAGAGAGAGAAGAGAGAGGAGGAGGGGAGAGGGATGAGAGAGGAGGAAAGTAGAGGGGAGGGAAAGGGAACAAACAAGACGCAAAATTGGTGATCAATGCCGCGAGCCCTAAAATGGGTCATAGGTGACTACACTGCAGGAAGTGGAGAAAACCAGTTAGGGTTGGCAGCCAGACTTTCTACACGACCAGTTGACGCCCATCGCCGGAGACGATGATAGCGATGCTAAAGCAGAAGCCATAGCAACTTGTGCTGGGATTGCACCATTCAACAGCTTGCACGGCTGAAGAATTGACCGTCACTATTCAGCCTGGTCTACACCACGCAGCTAGGAAGTGGCTTTTTCTGGACAGTGAGTCCCTTCTTTTTGGTTGTTTCCCTAGTTTCAGCACTCATACCGTACTCGGACGATTAGAGCCCTATCTTGAATAGTGCCCCAGTCTCTAAGTGTCAGTAAAAACATAAAGCCCACCCAGCTTGTAACCAACCGCATGTGCGAGTTTGGTGTTCTTTTAGTAATGTTCTTGTCCATGTTATTGTACTGGTGGTTTTTGGATCAAAATCGCAGTTCTTGTCGCACTTTCTGTTGAGTCGTGATAGTTTACAGTGCACTTTAGGCTCTGTTTTTCTTTGCCTTCTTCGTTTTATTATCTTTATTCTCACGGTGGCCGTAGCCAATAAGAGAGAGACAGTACTATGTGTTATCAATCAGAGTGGGTGCAATAAACCGGGAGAAACAGTGGCTAGTGGCAGCCGTGGTTTGGGTGCTTCATTTAAGTAAAGACGAGGAGGGAAGTATATCCATTGCGAGGGCAGGTAGGCGATAGACCTTGATTAAAATACTATACCTAGGCTGGGCTACAGCGGGGGTTGGAGCATGTGCAAATAGATGATACTATGATCGGGGTAACTTCTCTTTCGAATGCATTTATTTCTCGGAGGGAGTAACAGTGTTGTGGCAGGTGGTTGTACTGAGTGCATGCTGAGTACAAGGGTGAACGTTGAAGGCGGGTGGAGTGGGTGGTGGGGAGGGCAAAGACTCGATGACGCCTCAATTCTCGGCTTGGTGGCTCGGTGATGTAGCCTGAGGTCGCAAGCTGGATGTGTGGCGGGGATCGTTTGACAGCGATGGCGTGTGCAAAGAGTAGCTGCTTGAGCTTCCTGCGGGATGAGAGGGTAGGCCAAGTGACGTGGTGGAGTAACGAACTGTGGTGGCAAGGACTGAAGAGGAGGAGTCGGAGGCAGAGTTTTGCTGACCGCCGTTGGAGACGTTCGAGGGCATCTTGTTGCTGAACATTCATAGCTGACATAGCCAGAGAACGATATTCGATAACGGGGCGTATATACATTGTGTACAGTGCTGCTGGATGACGTGAATTTACCAGCATTTAAAAATAGTGCCCTCTCTTGATTAGTGCTCTCTCTCTCTCTCTCTCTCTCTCTCTCTCTCTCTCTCTCTCTCTCTCTCTCTCTCTCTCTCTCTTGAATAGTGCTCTCTCTCTCTCTCTCTCTCTCTCTTTCTCTCTCTCTTGAATAGTGCTCTCTCTCTCTCTCTCTTGAATAGTGCTCTCTCTCTCTTGAATAGCGCGCTCTTTTGAATAGTGCCCTCTCTTGAGTAGTGCTCCATCTGTTGCACATTGACAAAATCGTGCCCCGGAGGCACTAACCGCGCGAGCACGTTATGCGTACTGACAATGTCAGAGTTCTTCATCGACAACCAGATTGTTGTCTTGTGAATTTTATCAATGACTTACTGTCCATCCCAGAATGGTCGCAATATGCTGATGCCCTCCCCCCATGTGGATCCGGAAGTAGAAACCGCAATTGCTGCGCTACAAGAGCAATACAAGGGCTTAATAATAGCATGATATGATACCACTCCTGGCAAGCTGTTGCGATATGGTGGAGTCTCAGTTACAGTCATCCTACTCCGGGTCTGTTTTCAGCTAGTGGGAAGCAGCCAACATCATGGGCAAGCAGAATATGTCCTAATTTCACTTCCAAACACCGGCGATACAACTCTACCGTACGAAAAGCCTAATATGGCACATGAGCAAAGTTAATCGGCAGATCCTTCCGCAGCACGTGCAACTTCACGCGGAGTCAATACAGATACGTACCAGTCCGATTTGGCCTTCGTTTGGATGAGGTCGGATGGTGAATCACTCAAACTCGAAGACGTGCGAACAAGTGAATGAAAAGAAAATTTAGAAATCGGGGACGGTGCCGATAGAGAATTCCAAAAACCGAGAAAATGAGCTATCTACGGTGAGAATCGGCCGAGTAGAACCACTTTTTACTTTTTTGAAGACATCAAGGTAGGCGTGCGTTCCTGCGCGCACCAACAAAAACTGGCAGCCGTGCGCATATCTGCAAGTACAACAAGAAAGGGCCGAGGAAACAGCAAGCGTTCCAAGTGAAGAGTTTACCTTCGTGTTGACTCGAGCTAAGGACTCAGGCCAGTCAGGGATCATACCAGTCACTTGTCATCATGGTCCAGGCGCGTAATGCCGTATCGCAAAAATCGCAAACAAAGCAGCTAGGGTTTGCCGTGCCATGTCCGCAAAACGCCCAAAACAGGATAAAAAAAGTACCGCAAAGTCCGCGTGCAGCGTTCACCTGTCGATGCGTGGACTGGACTTGTACAAGTACCGGGTATGAGGTCTTTAATACATGTTGCGTGCATGGTATATACAGTATACCAATTTTGAACATGATTGCACATGCTGGCCATTTTCGACACCTTTGAAAACAATAAAACAGCAGCGTTACCGGTGCGAGGGGAGCTGAGTGTGAACGTGAAGCGGGGGGAGTAGTAAATGCCGGTATTTTACTGCTCCCTAGCCCTGGTGTGAAGTGACTACACTGTGCTGAGTTTGTTCCAACTTGCTGCTACCTACCAGTCGAGGAAAAGAAGCACGTCTGTTTGCAAGTCCAAATGTCGGAGCCTCGAGCAAAACTGTTGTAAGAAGCAGCCGATAGCACATGTATATGTAGTTCAAGGAGAATTATGTATACTGTATTTCCCCGATTATAAGTCGCACCTATTTACACTAAAATTCAGGGTAAAAAAGGGGGTGCGACTGACAATCGAGCATGACATACTACTGAAGTGAATATATCGAAACAATATGGCTCAAACCTGAAAATGGGGGTGTGACTTATAATCGAGTGCAACTTATAATCGGGGAAATACGGTACATGCTACGATTGTAATCTGCTGTATGAGACTCGTTTCCGAGTGCAGTTTACCGCAAAACTTCAAAATAAAAGGACCTATCTGAGCCAGTACAGTATCCTTGGCTGCAAAAATGAAAATAGAGTGAATTATCTTGGACACTATGTGGCGTAACATGACCTTCCAAAGCAGACCGAACAGTCCTATGCCACGCCCCTACGGCCATGACTAAGGTATTCATTTGTGGCCACGAAACTCCACACTCGCAGAGTGAAACTTGCAAGGTCAAACAGAAAAGAGTTTGCCGAGTCGCGATCAGGAAACGCTGTGTTCTACTGACCACATTGGTTAGCTAGGCGCTGCAAAATATTGTACTTCGAAGTAGATGCCAGGACTCCAGTTCACCAGTAGGGAGGTTCTGCTATACGTGAAACGTAGAGAAATCATGTAGAGAGCAGGTGTCTGGGTTAGAGTCTACGGCTTCGCGTGTTTTGGCTCCAGATTTCTACGCGGAGATGGGGTTCTCTACGTTGTGGCACACGCAGAGAAAATGCGTACGGATTTGCTGGGTATCGATCAACTGCATGCAGAAAACTGCCAAATATGGAAGGGGAAATTCCCAGTACATATTCCACGTGACTTCTCTAGGTGAAACGTAGAGCAGAACAGCATTTCTTTACGTTACGGGAACGCGAAGAAAGTTTGCGTGATTCTTTGCGTCGCGTTCCCAAAACGTAGAGCAGAACCTCCCTAATACCTCACGGACATATCTTGGTCGACATGCAACAGCGGATTGAGAAAAAAGACCAACGTGGCTTGGAGAAAGGACTTTTTCAGTTCTCCGCGTGTCTTTCCCGGCGTTAACAAATAGATTATCTTCGGCATTGGCCCTTCACGGTACAGACTAGACCAGGGAGTCTTAAAATACAGGTATTTTACAACTCGACTGTACATCGCGTACATGGATCAGCATGAACTCCGGTGCGTAGCCGCTATGACCGTACAAACTCTGGCCTCCCCGGCTGTCGCCATTTTTCAAAATGGTGGTCGACGCGTTTTGAATTTTGTATGATCGTGGTGAGCCCTGATGTATTTGCTGTAGTACTAATTTGCTGCTGAACGAAGAGTGCTATTTTCAAACAGAAACTCACCAGAAAGTGCTTTCGCCCTTGGAAACTGCACTTTACTAACGGTTTGCTTGGAAGCGTTTTCTTGATGCTGCGCTAACTACGAAGCGATACTAAGCAACAAGGTTTGCTACATTCGGCTTACCTTCAAAGACCTGCATGGCGTTCCTTGCCCAGGACGACCTTGGACTTCTCAGGCGAGCGTGGGCCATGACGGCGAATAGCCTGGCTAGACGATTCCAACTTCTACAAGCACAAGCACTTCGAGGCCACGCTAGCCCTTCTGACACAACAGATTGCAATTTACTACTGCTCAGGCTTGCGCTCCACGCAAAAAGCCTCCACTGCGAGCCGAAACACAAAGTGTTGACAGCGACAGAGAAAGTGGGGCTAGATTAGAGAGCCCAGGCCATTATGGATATGCAGTGCAGGGGCGCGGCGTCGCACACGGTACGGTCACTACGCCGTCTACGGTATTGACCGTACCACTAATTTTTTGCCCCAAGTACCCTGTGCATCAATAATACGCACTGATTTGGGCTCTAAATTTCCAATTTTTTCGGCTCAGCCACCCCTCCCCCACGAGCAAATTGTACTTCAGTTCAGTTGGCTGTCCGTACCACACTAAAATACCTTCCGACGCCCCTGCAGTGAATGTCACGCGCAAGCGACAAGGAAAACACGAGGCCCATCGAGGACAGCAACAGAGGACAGCAACTGTTGTACCATCATCATTTAGAAAAGCGATCCTGTCAGCTTTTCTATTATTGTGTTTGTACATTGTCATTGGTGCGAAATCGTGCCTACAAGACTTTTTACTCGTACAAGACATGACAGGGGCCCCTGTGGTGTGAACGACCCCCGGGGGTCGTTCACACCTTTGGTTTTTTGCCACCAATGGCATGTGTGGGTAGGAATTGTCGTATCCATACTATTGACACGTGCCTTTTAGGCCTCTACGGGACAAGTACCGTAAAATCCCGCCAGAGCGCCCCGTCTCATCCCATCCGCCCCTCGAGGCCTCCCTGACTTCTTGTCAGGGACGTGATTATCCTCGCGAGTCGTATGACTCTGTCGCGCGCATGTCTGTGATGCCGTACTGTACTGCAGACGCGTGCTCAACCCCGTTGGAAATGTACGCAACAGTGCCCATCCTCTCGACCAGGAATCGCACAAACCCTGCATTTTGTCGGGTCTGTACAGGGAGTCGTTTTTTACGACTCCCTGGGTCTGTACGACTCCTGGGCCCTCTCTTTTTCTTTTTTCTTTTTTTTTACAATGAGGCTGTGTGTGTTTACATCAGGGAGTCGTTTACGACTCCCTGGTTTACATGAGAAATTTCAACCCGGGTCGAGTTCAGCCCGGGTTGAAAGTCTGTACGATAGACAAAAGAGGTGAGCGTTTACATGAAGACAGTTGACCCGGGTCAAATACTGATATGCCGCCAAAAGTCCACTTCTACAGTCCTGCATGATCACGTGACTCCTGGCTCTTGACCTTTGATCGGTGTACGAGATAGGGAGTAGGGAGGTTCCGGAGTACGATTTTTCGTGCCACACGTTTTTCTTTGCAATAATTTGTACAGGATCAGATAGGCTTCGGTCAACCACAGGTTCCGGATTCGTCTGATAATCCGTGTACAGTGTGCATTGCATCATCAAAATGACGTCAACTTGAAATTCTGTCGGGACAGCACCCATACAGTAAGATCGGGCGCCGAAGAACGCAGGGGCTCGAGCGCAGCCTAGGAAAGTTCTTAAATTTTTGATTCTAGCCAGACCGTTCTTATTCACACGCGCGCGGCGAGTCGAGTGACGTCATGACGTTTGTCATGTACATGTAGTGCAATGTAGTACTTCTAAACTAGTGGGTGGCGTAAATGGGAATGACTGTACATGTAGCAGTTACTGTTTACAAGTGTACATGACATGTACTCACCTCCCATACATGTACAATGTTCCAAATTTTAAAAGTGTTCTTAAATCTGATAATTCTAGCCTGGACTGTTCTTAAATTTTGCCGGTTTTCCAGCCTGGGTGTTCTTCGGCGAGGTGTTCTTCGGCGCCCGATCTTACTGTAGTGGAGTTGCATACTCTGGGGGGTTATGTACTCTTGGTAGCACTGAATGCGGCAAGGACTCGCCCATCCGCCCCTCCTATCCCCACATGATGAGCTGAAGCGTCGAGGAGGTAGGGGCGCTCTGGCGGGATTTTACGGTATGCCTTATTTAGGTGTCTAATTATTTATCTATCTCCCGTAAACGGGCTCATAATCGTCTATATTTTATGTCTTCACACAAGGCCTGGGGCCTTCCTTATTTGGTATGTATAGGATATTACCAAGAGTACATTATGTACTCTTGATATTACCCAAGCACGAGGGTGTTACCTCCCGAATATCAATTACTAGCCCCCTCCTTCAGTCACTGTTTCTCCTGCGTTCAGTTGGCCCGCACACAAATGCTCGTACTCGTGGCCAGGATACAGCTGCCTTACAAATTACTAGGAAGTTCTTTCCTGGATGTCGTCCTGGAGGTTGTCCCCAAATCTATCAAAAACAAAGATCATGCTCTTCCCGCCCCAGCCGGAGTTCACAACCCTCATCCATGCCAACTTTCCAAATCCAATTGACATAGTGTCTTCTCACAAACACCTTGGCATTGTGATTGACTCTGCACTCTCTTGGGTACCTCACATCGAATTATCTGTAAAAAAATCAAGTAAATCCTTAGGAATTCTCTCCCCCCCCACTGCTCCTACCTCCCACTTTATTATTATTATTTTATTTTTTTTACTAGGGTGTTTCCCACAGACCTATGGTCTTCTTACGGGAGCCACTTTCTTGCAAGCTTCTTTTTTATTTCGCCTACCTTCGCCCAATATTTCATTATGCAGATACGTCTTGGGTTGGGTTATCCTCTTCCGCTGCTGCAAAGCTTGAAATACATCACAAGAAAATCCTTAAAATTCTCCTCCGTCAACCCCGCATGCTCTCATCATCCGCCCTTTATAAAATCGCTCACACAACCCCGTTATCACATGGACGCAGTGCACACCTGGCTTCTCTTGTCCATTCTATTAAGCTTGAGTTGTGCCCACCTCATCTCATGTGTTTTAATTGGTTCTCTTCTCTAAGAACTAGAAACTCACTCTTACTCCCTAAGTGTAACTCATCCACTCTTTTGCGCTCCCCTCTCTTTATTGCTTATTCTGTTTGGCTCACTCTACCCAGAGAAGTTAAGGACCTGACCTCACTCCGCCTGTTTAAGATCCGTGCCGCCCCTTATTTACTACGACATGCATAGCTCATTATCCACATGTCCTTTGCGTCTCTGTGTTTTTCACTGTTTTTATTTGACATTATCTTTCTCTTTCTTTACGGAGTTGTTGCTGTTCATTTTACTACTCTTTCTTTTTCCCTCCCCTTACTTTTATTTATCGCCGTGGTTGGCAATCACCCACTCTCTTTAACATTGGCCGGTGTTTCCACCGAGTCTTGAGATGTTGTAATAAATATATAAATATACCTACTGTACATATTGGGTATGGACTGCGCTCAGTTTCTTTTCTGGCGGCAGGTCGGTGGAACACTCTTCCTCCAAACTGTCGTCAGGCACAATCTGCTGGTACTTTTGCTCACCTCACAAAGATTCACCTAGGGTTCCCTGTAACAAGGCCATGCCTGTTGGGACTCCCCTAGTCAAATAATAAATACTACTACTACTACACTACTACTACTACTACTACTAATATCATCCCGACTGCGTACTGTGCGTAGCAGGAGGGATTTTTTTTTAATTAGGAGGGTACGGTAACACCCGAGTACGCGGGTCAATATCCTACTTTTTTTTTTTTTACAGTATTATTTAGAAAAGCGATCCTGTCAGCTTTTCTATTATTGTGTTCACATGGCGCTACCTAACGACACCGCTATTCAGACACGTTGTCTACGTAGCTACGTAAGTTTCTACGTAAGATGCTCGGTACCTGGTCCTGCAGGGAGGCCGGAGCTACTCCATGGCTCCTACCATCGCGCGGCCGGATGGCCGCATGCGTGTGCATTGCAGACTTTTTGTTGTTGCCTTTTCGGATGTGCATGCACGAGGAACTTCCTTCTTTGGAACTGCTTCTTGCATGAGCTGTTTCGGATATTTCGTCTCCTGGCCTGGCTTATTTCGTTTTGGTGCTGCTGAGACCTCCTTTCGCGGAATATCACTCAATGACAGGTGAGTTGACCAGTTCCCTTTGATTCATTTGCTTGTGTTATTATATTATTATTATTATTATTATTTATTCTTCTTTTACTAGGGAATTCCCAACAGGCGTCAGCGCCTTTTTACAGGGAACCCTAGGTATAATTTGATGGATGAGCGAAATTCAGCTGGTGAACTAGACATGCGGCAAGCCGGTGGAAGTGTATTCCACCTGGCAGCGCCCAAATAAGAAATTGCACTAAAGCCATATCGGGTGTTAGCGGGGGGCAGAACAAGAGCAGCAGAGACTTGGCCACGGGTGGTGGCTGCAGTGCGAGCACCATGGGCGCGCAAGGCAAAGCGGTCTCGCAGAAGAGGACTAGCAAGTCCATTCAGGCAGCGGTAAACAAATACATAGGTTTTGAAGTTGAGGCGTTTCTCAAGGGCGTACAAGTTAGTGTTGACTCTTTCATTTACGAAAAGTGTGCTGATTTTGGGCGGAATGCAATAAATAATGGAAAAGCTGACAGGATCTCCTTTCTAAATTTAGCTTTTCCGCTGCCGAGGCCTCCTTTTACGGAATACTCAATGATAGGCGATCTCTGAGTTGACCAGTTTCCTTCGATTCATTTGCTTATGCTCACCCTTTCATTTACGGAAACGTGTGCTGATTTTATTCGGATTTAGATCCATTTTTATCTCTTTGCCCTTGCCTACAGTGTGCGAAGAACGCGAGTTCCCCTTCTCGACGGTAAAGCTTATGTTAGATGTGTTGTCAAAATACTCATATTCATTGCACATTAGTACGTTACAAGTAAGGCACTGGTCAGTGGCATACTATCGTTGGCAGTTCCCAATCTGGAGGGAAAGGTTCAAGGACTCATTGACCGAGTTTGCCAAATAAATTCGCATATCAGGGAAAATCTCCATTGTGGAGAGGTTCAGTAACTTGTTTGCTTCATACGAAACAAGCCAATGGGTGCAGTGTCGTCTCGTGAAAATCTCGTACTTGTATGATTGCATTTGTTTACTCGAGTCTGGGCTGTTTGAGTGAGTACTGCCGAGATTGCACTGCCCCAAATAAAGTTTCGTGCCGCCAAAGCAAGAATTACGATCTGCAATCTGTTTGTAGTACCAAGAGTACATAACCCCCCGTACTCTTGGTAGTACTTGCAAGAATGTGCAGTACATGTATCGTACTTTCTCTGTTGCTGTTTTTACATGAAGCGTTTCAACCCGGGTTGAGTTCGACCCGGGTCAGATTTCAACCCGCCATGTGCACAAAGTGAATGGCGCGTTTACATGACGCATTGCGCTTGACCCGGGTTGAAATTTCGCCCCGGGTTGATTTCAACCCTCCCCCCAAGGGGAGGGTTGAAATCAACCCGGGTCAAGAAAATCGTACAAACGTACTTCTGTGCGTATCTCGCGCCAGGTTTGAACAGCACTGCAGATGCAAATTTCGCGCGAACGGATTCACGTGACCATACAGGACTGTAGAAGTGGACTTTTGGCGGCATATCAGTATTTGACCCGGGTCACCTGTCTTCATGTAAACGCTCACCTCTTTTGTTTGTCGTACAGACTTTCAACCCGGGCTGAACTCGACCCGGGTTGAAATTTCTCATGTAAACACAGCCTCAGTTGCCGTCATGTTGCTAAAGAAAGGTTCACTGGAGAGGTTCTGCAAAACAAAAATTCGAACGAAGTTTCGCGACAGTCCTTGCAAAAGTGTGTACGAATTTTTGCACGAACTTTGCGTTCTGCACATTTTCGTAGTTTGCGCGGGCCAAGTGCACGTACGCCATGACCCGATCTCACGAAATTTCCTACAACAGTTCATTTCGCGTTCCCTGCAAGTTTCGCGTCCAAAGTTGCGAAGTTTGCGCACTTCATGATGTAGAGCGAAAGTTTGTACGCATTTTCGTTTTGCAGAACCTCTCTAGTGACTCTTTTGTTTCATACGAGATGAGTCGGTGTGGCTTAGAATCTTTCGCTGTAGAAGAAATCTGTTCGTATGTCTATTGGAGAAATAATTGTATTCACTGGTTATACATGTATTATAAAATAGGTTAAGACAAACTCACAGAATAAATACCATCGGTCCCTTGGTGTTCGTCCTAAAGAGGTTCGACTGGATATCATTCATACTCACCAAAAGATGTGTAAGATTTTATTATCATGGAGTGCCTTGTTTATCTCTCAGTATCAGTACCTCCAACCATAGCCTTGACCCTTTTATCCTCAGGATCAGTGTAGTTGTTAGAACGAGGTGTCGGACTCAGCAATGTATTGTTTACATTTTAATACATGTTTATTGTTCCTCCTTTGCTGTGTTTTAGAAAATCGTGGACTAACAGTTTGAAGTCATTGAACTACTTCCAAGAGTTGTATCGACATCAACAGGATTACGATTTCAGTGCAATATGATGCAGGATGACCTTATCACGATAACCCATGATTATAAACCATTATAAACACAGAATCAACAAAAACATCTGCGACACGCTACATTTCTTCTATATAAATCTGATCGAGGGTGGGGAAATCTGAAATATCTGAAAGGCAAGACAAATTTATGGCAGAGTCATGAAATTCTGCAACAGCAACATGCACAGAATGACCTCCGTATAAAAAAAGTATCGCCACCTGACTACTCACATGTTTCCCCGCAGAAGAACATGCATTATGCTAGTGCCATTTTCTGCAAAAAAAGGCTTGCACATCAATGCGTATAATCAAGAGTACATAACCCCCATTATGTACTCTTGGTATACCTCTTGATATGATGTGAAAGCCATCATTTACATATTCATATAGGGCATTCCATTGATTGGCATTGATTGGTGACAGAAAAAACAAAAGAAATTATAGCAATAAAAACTGCTTTATGGCAGTTTTCTAAAAAAAGTTATTGTGTTCTAGTCCATGGAACCCGTCTAAAAAGTAAGAAATTAACGAAATGTGATAGCTGAAAATTAAAATTTCACACAAAACCTCACAATAATCACACACAGAATTAAAAGCTACATGTAGAAGACCTTTTCCCCTCGTGATCTTCTTTCCTATGCATGCATGTTGCCAATTGTTGGTGCAGTACAAGTTAAAGTTGAAAGCAGCATTTCAAGTGTTGTGATTATTGTGAGGTTTTGTGTGAAATTTTAATTTTCAGCTATCACATTTCGTTAATTTCTTACTTTTTAGACGGGCTCCATGGACTAGAACACAATAACTTTTTTTAGAAAACTGCCATAAAGCAGTTTTTATTGCTATAATAGCCTCTTGTACGGGCAAGAACAAAGTAGGGAGGTTAATTTAGTTCCCACGTAACGGAAACGCGTACGTGGGTGATCCACGTAAAGTGGATGAAGGGCACCCACGTTGCAATGTTGTGTTTAGTCACACGGAACAAACAAAAGCATAAAGCGAATGGCCCAAACCTGGTCAAAGACGAAGCTACCCGGGCCTAAGAAGCTCATCCAATATTTTGATTTCGTGCTTCGGAAACTTCTTCAGCTGAGCACCCTCACAGCTTGCACAATGCGCTCCATTCTGATTTTCACCCACGTTCTGGCAGAACGTGGGTGAGCCTCCATACACGGCATGTCGTGAATCAGAAAACGTCTGTACGTGGGTCACTAGTATCACGTGGTACACACACGTAAAGTACCCACGGATTACGTGGGACTAAACCTCCCTAGTAATACAGCTAGCGTGTGTTGAAGAAGAAAATGAGCGGAAACGTATTATGCTGTGAAACACGCATGAGGCATGATCAGGGCAAATGACAGCTGAAAAGAAAAGGAAAGAAAACAAACACATATACACACACACACACACACACACACACACACACACACACACACACACACACATAACAACAACAACAAGTGCCATACGCATGAATGTTAACGGCCAACGCCAAGGCCGACACCATCGCAAATTGCCAGCCCACCGAGACGACGACGTGAACCCCGGAGACGAAGGTCGACAGCTCGGAAAACAGCAAACTGATGGTGGATCCGCACTCAGGACATGACGTTGCTGTAGGACTTGTCCCACCTGGAGGCAAGGCGCATAGCAAGTCGCCGTTGATACGCACGGTACTCTGTGTGCAGTGCACCATCAGTTGAGCAGACCAGCGGGGTGAAGGATGCTCGCAGCTCCTCAGCGGCCGCCTTGTACTTTCTCTTCTTGAAAGAGGCAGCACTGTTGGATACGGCGTTCCAAGAGAGGTTCGAGCGGACGTAGCTGGGTGCGTCGGCATCCACGATGCGGTTGTCAAAGTACGCCACCCTGTCTCCTTCCCAAACTCCCCGGACCAGCCAATCTGCCTGCAGTGTGGGGCGGTTGTTGCCATCCTGCACAGGTACCATCACCGGCTCGACAGCCACACCTCCCCATGCAACGTCTGCCAGCCGGGCATCGAAGTCGCGGACATCGTTGTGCCCGCGCTTGATGAGCCCACCATTCATGCAATCCAGACCATGCTGTAGGGAGAAAGCAGCTCCACAGCCATCGCAATGCGACGGGAGAGCGTTCGGCTCCTGGCCATAGCGAATGGCCAACTGATCGCAGAACTGGACCGCCGACATGTCATAACCTTCCTGCTTGAGAGGAAGCACGGTCAGCCAGCCGGAAGCGTTGCCATCAACGATGCGGTTGAGGGTCAGCTGTTGGCGACGCGGAAGCGCAGCTCGGAGGACTTTACTACGTTCCGTCATCTGCAGGTCTCGAGCACGGCTGACCTCGCTGGTGACTTGACGGCACTGGCTGATGTGGTGAGCCATGTCGACCGGTGCACCGGTGCAAATGGCAGCCTGCAGAATCTCAGTGGCGCGCTTCGATGTGGCATGAGCATCAGGGGCTGACGTAACGGGATTGGCCAGGCCGAGACCTCCCACTTTGGCTGGAAGGGCCAACAGATCTTGCTCAACGTCAAGCACCTCACAACCTAGCAAGCTGGGGGCGAATACGTGCCGGATAGTGTCCCGCAGGGGAGTATACTCGGTCTCGCTGCCTTCCAACACACGCTGGAGGTAGGTCCACTCGCACGAGAGGGATCTCGTAAACGCGGAGTGTGCTGACTGCGGGTACGCCTTTGCTGCCTTGGGAAGACAGTTGACATTATCGACCCAATCACTCACTCTGCTACGAACAAAGGAAGAGACTCCCTCTGGATCACCAATGTAGCTACCCAGGAAGCGACCGGAGGTGGTGACTTGCACGTTTAGATTGCCGAAGATTGTCTTGGCGGCCTCCACATGATGGGGCTTGACGATCACGATGGATTTCGAGGGCTCGGCGAAGTACCCAAACGCTGGACCCTGCTCAAGGAGGGAGAGGAACCACTCCTTGATTCGCAGCAACCTCCCGAGGCACGATGAGTCGTCTGCGTACCAATTCTGGATGTGATGACTTGGATCCTTGAGACGCTCGATGAGGGGCTGTATGCCGATAGCATACATGAGCATGGCTAATGGGCAGCCTTGGGTTGTTCCTTCGCGGCTGAGGATGGTATGGGTGCCGGCGCCATTCGGGTCTTTCAGAACTACCACTGGGAAGCCCCGATAGCAGTTGAAGAGGAACCTTGAACAGCGTGGCCACAAAACCCTGCAGTTTCAGAGAGCTGCTGGCCGACTGATGGAGTTGAACGCGTTTGCCGCGTCCACCAGTAAAAGACCTTCAGTCTCGTCCTGATTGAATAGCTGGGACATGGAGTGAACAGCAGCTTCAATACCAGCCTTGGCCCCAGAACATAGCTGGTCTGCACCGCAGGTCTCCTGCACATCCTGGCCGGTTGCAAGGGCCATTGCCTTTGCCTCAATGCGCTGGCGACACTCGCCGGTGCCGATAGGACGGACACCGGGTTGCTTGTCCAACGCAATACCACGGCGTGCGAGAAAGGCTCTGATGTCAGACCACGGCACAACTTCGTTGGCGTGCCTCCGAGTTGAAGCGGCAACTGCTTCTCGGAGACGAGTGCTGGCATTTCCAAAGCGCAGCAGGAATGCACGCCAGTGATCAGAATCGGTCCCACATGGTCCTGCACTGCCGAAGAGCCGCTTGGCAACATGTATGTATATCCTACTTATCCCAGGTACATCTACGCATTTTGGGGATCGACGCAACTGCGTTCTGAATACAATTGCCAAGGTACAGCTATACCAAAAACAAGATGCTGCCTTTCTTTTCAATCCAGTCAAGGTTTGAGAGCGATGGAGCTCGGGAGACAAGTTGCATTTTAGTAGTTGGACGAGAGAATTGACGAAGATTGCACTGTAATGATACATAGTCATTTGGTTCAAAGTAAGGGCCATACTTCAAGTCACGGCGAGATACCACGTCATTATGGAGGCTGGTGCTGACTTCCTTGTCATTGGATCGGCGTGGAACTTTCAACGGTTTGGGATCCTTGCTGAACACTGTCCGTGCAGGCAGTAACCACATTGTACATATCGTCGGACATTGGCACCAGTGAGTAAAGTGCATTTCGTTGTATCAAGACGCTTCGTTGTATCACTATCGGCCACTTTGCAATTAAAAGAACGTTGATCTTGTTATATTATAGGCATACTGGATCATCAGCAGCATCTACGTTTTAGATTGTTCTTGTGGTAATCGTACTGGATACTGTATTACAGTGGCATGATAATCACCGCAGGTCGCATCTTGCATCAATATCTTATCTACATCACACATGGATTGCTGAGCTCTTCTTCTTTCACACTGTTGAATATTCTGTACAAGATTTTTCCTCTCACTTTCACGTCTTGTACTTTTCGTGTTGTTATGGTATCTCTCCTTGCAATTAGTAATTTCAAGAGTACATGAAAACCCGGTTTTCATGTACTCTTGGTAATTTTCACTCGGATGGTGATACATTGTGTAGTTTTCGAGTTTACAAAGAGTGAATGAGAACAGATGCACTTCGAAGTCTCCTTTGTGTCGTAGTGTTGAGTTGAATAGTAGACACCCTTATAGGGCATTCACACCAGGGAGTAGTACAATACCGGTATTGTACTACTGTAAATATACAAATTTTCGTCAGCTATTTAATTTCGGCTATATTCGGCACCGATCCAAAACGCCTAAATTAAAACGCCGATGAAATTTTTCACAGCACCTGTCGCACTATACCATGCCCTCTACCCCACGCGGAAAATAAATCGCCGCCGAAATGTCAAAAATCGTGAAGTGCCGAAATTTTGCAGCGCCGAAATTTTGTATATTTACAGTACTCCCTGGTTCACATAAGCAAAATCGGCGCCGCAAGACATCGGCGGTGAGCCAGCTCCCGATCCGTTGCGCATACGGTTCGAGTACCAAATCTACTACAAAGTAGTACAGAATGTGCCCAAATGCTACGACAGGTTTGCCAATTGAAGCTTGAATTCTTTGTTTCTGCAGTAGTTCAAGGTCTTTCGGTGATGGCCACTCGGTGCTACCTTTTACTGGAGATCATGAAAATACTTCTACACATTTTATTGCAGCCTAGTAAGTGATTATGTCGAAATTATGCTTGCCACCGTTGGTGAAGTCACAAGAACTTGCCAATGCATCCATCATATTATTTATTTGTTTCAATTGTATTTGTCTCAGAAGTTGCACAATGGTCAAGCAGATCATCCGAGAAGGACGGGCTGGTATGCTGACTTATTTGCCACCTTGAAGCGACTACAAGAATGGCGAACGGACCTCCTCTCTAGCTTCAATTTAGGAAAATTTAGGACAAGTATTGGTTTGATATTTTGACAAAGTCTGGCTCCCGGTGTAAACGCGAAAATGGTTCCAGGCATACACCGGTTACCCCCTGGAACCTAGCCGCGAAAACAGTTCCTCCGCGAAAACGGTTCTTCCACACATTTCCTGCATCTATGGCCCTCTTGGAACCGTTTTCGCGGATGGGGCCTCACCGCGAAAACGGTTCCAGCTAGCCGCGAAAACGGTTCCTCCGCGAAAACGGTTCCACACATTTCCTGCATCTATGGACCGTTTTCGCGGATCGACATGCATCCGCGGAATCAGTTCCCAATCATGAGTTGTGCTTTCGGCTTTTTTCTTCAAAACGTCCTGAAGATGTCTTCTCTTGGTGGTAATCGGGCGTGTTACGACGAAGTCTTGCAAGCGTTGCTTGCAAACGCCTGCCTCGTTTCCTGCGGACGCGAAGAGGCGTAGAGCAATAAAACGCTTTGCAGTCAACTTCGTCTTGGATCGTGGGGTCCTTTTTCGCCAAACAGATGAAGGCCTACCGCAATGGATCACAGACGACGGCCAACAAAAGGAGATCTTGCATCCATGGCACTCGCATGATATGTCTGGTCACATTGGCCGTGATAAGAGAGGAGGAAGGTCTGTGAGAGGTGAGTAACTAATATTACTTGGATTTATTTATTTTCAGTCTCAAGTCAGTGAAAGTCGAGAGGGTGGTAGTGTGTGGTGTAAGTAAGGGAGTTAGTGAACCACATTTAATTATTATTACTTTCAACCGTCTTCATGAAAGCCCACACACAAAACTGACCACAACTGCCAAGGCTTCTGTTGGCATATCAGTACAGTAATTGACCCGGATTAACTCACTTCATATACATGTATGCACGCACCTAATTTTCCACCATACATGACTGTACAGACTTTCAACCCGGGTTGAAAATTCTCATGTTAACACAGCCTAAGGCCCGGGTTCCACTGCGGCTCCGCTTCTCCGCGGTACATGCAGCGGAGCAGCGCGGTTCCACTGACACTCGCCATTCGCGGTACCGCGGTCGTGCTCCACACTTTTTGATGACGTTTCATTTGCCTGCAAGTGCAGTGCTTGAACAAAGGAAAATTCAAAATTTAACATTTCCTGGCATTTTCAGGAGGTCACTATGGATACATTGACGGTAGCAAAGTTTGTCCAGCGCTGTGTGAACTGGATCACGGTTTGCCAGTGTTATCTTGCTGCAGCGTGTTGGAGTGTTTTAAGTCTGCCTTGTTCGTTCTGCCGTTATGTCACGCAAGTACTGTTCTCTATCTGACCTTTTTTTGCAAATTATCTGTATGTGTCCACTTGTTGTGTAGCTTTCGACTTCGTAGTTTTCGGCTGTAGTTTATTAGTAGAATAGTGGTGCATACATGTATTTGCTCGTATTACAGTCATGTACAATCATGTATGTCCGCGGCTTTTAAAGGGGAAGTGCATCGATTTTTCGAGTAGGGTCCAGAAGAAAGACAATTTGATATCGGTTCGAATGGCATATCTCCCGCTTCCATCCGATAAGCCAAACTTGCCTTATCGCCAATTGTATACTCACGTTGCCATAGCGACCAGCGCAGTGATGACGTATGAAAGGCTTAGCTCCACCACAGAGAAGGTCGATCACTGCAGAAATTGGTCATTTTCCTTACTGTATTCACGATGTGAAAGAAGTGCTGTGTTCAATGCCGTTAGTGCCGTGAACTGTTTATCGGCCTTCCCCTGCATTTCCCTAGGCTGACTGTGCCTAAGAAATTGTTTCCTCTAGGAGAAGATGCTTGGTATTCGCCATCTCTCCTGAGACATTTTCAGCAAACTTTCAAAACTACGACATTATTTCATTCGTCAATCTCCACCACCCGTCGTCTCACCTTGCTTCAGAAGATGTTACGAGAGATAGGAGAGTCGCCAGGAAGCATCACATCCATCTTCAGGAAGTGGAAAGAGCAAACGGCATGGTCCTTGGTTGGGGGAAATACTGAACGTCTGATTTGTCCCAACCAAGATTTCAGCATTTTGTTCGTCACTATTTTCGCTTGTCTGCTGATGTCTCCGCACTCCAGCTTTCTCCTGTCGGTGTCACGTCCCAGGACACAACCGAGAGGACTACTAACAAGCAGTTCACTGCACTAACAGCATTGAAAACAGCCCTTCTTTCACTTCATGAATACAATAAACCAATTGAAAATGACCAAATTCTGCAGTGATCGACCTTCTCTGTGGTGGAGCTAAGCCTTTCATACGTCATCACTGCGCTGGGCGCTATGGCAACGTTATGTACTCTTGGTTAGAACGAGAGAGCTTGGAAGCTCAGGGCCCTACGCTATGCTTTTTTGCCTTGATGACCTAGACAAAAAAAGCATAGGGATGTTATAAATTCTTTAAAAAATCCTTTTTTTTAAACCTGGGATTCGAACCCGCACTATCGCGCGCCCTGCATGCATCCACCGATACACTTCGCATACATACTAATTCTTCCAAGTTGTTCTACATTGTGATCTTGCATTTGAAAGCCCTATTTGAATATGCATTGTGACCAGCCGTCTTTGATGGCACGGTACGGTAGGGGATAGGTACGGGACAGGTACGATCGAGGGTAATACGACACCGTCTAGCTTTATTTTTTTTATTTTTTTTGAAAGTGCACATGCCTACATATAGGAATGGAAGAGAAAAACAACAACAACATCAAGAGAACATAGGGGACTACAATGGGCGTGTAGGTGCTATTGAGCTGTGCCGGTGAGGTGAAGTGCGCTCCCCCGACCAATGGTCTCGGGATCAAGGCGCATATCACGCACCATGGGGGAAAGGGAGAGAAGAAAGACTGTGTGTGAAGAGTGAGAACCTGAGAGCCAGACAATGATAGAGAGAGAGAGAGAGAGAGAGAGAGAGAGAGAGAGAGAGAGAGAGAGAGAGAGAGAGAGAGAGAGAGAAGAGAGAGAGAGAGAGAGAGAGAGAGAGAGAGAGAGAGAGTGAGAG
>NC_088652.1:17786806-17861806 GCF_964019385.1 Sycon ciliatum
GCGAAAAGGGCGAGCACCTTTGGGAAAGGGCTACCCTCTGGCAACTGCTCTTATCTCCAACCTCTCACACAAATGAACCAAAAAGACAAAGTCTTCTCTCCTGATCTCTTTCAAAGCCACAAATCAATTGTACCACGCTTGGAAGTACATGATTGTACTCGTATTCACTATCGGATGGAGTGCAAGGGCTAGGCTACTGTCACTGATGTGCACGCATAATAAATCGTTAGCGCTCGTTTTGAACACTAACCATTATCGATTGCACTCTTAACGATCGATATGCGAGTTATCGGTACAATTGTTTCAGCCCTAAATTTGAAATATTCCGTGATGTCATTGATTTAGAAAGGATTGCTCCCATTCCGAATTTGGCAGTTGTTCTGCCTAATTTGAATGATACGCAGTCGATCTATACGCATCTTCTTTTTTGTGTGCTACAACATTGAGAACGTCCTCTCCGCATTGAAATCTGGAGCACAAACATGCTGCAGACTCTAACCCAGGCAAACCGTTCTTTTTAAAGCACTGTTCATGCTCCCTAATTCCCAGTAGCGCAGTGCCCATGGAACGCAATTTCCTTTGCTGCTTCTTGTTTTTCTCTGCAGAAATGTGAGCTTTAATGCACTCACAAGCATTCCTTCCTCACTGTTCAAGAACCAGATCAATCTCCAGACACTGTAAGCCCATTAGGAAATATATCATTTCTTGGGCGAGTTAGAGGGTAGGGGGGGGGGGATCTATGTGAGGGCCTTGGTCTTGTGCGGGTGCATGCACATGTTGTTAGGTTACCTCTCTCGTATATCAACTCATTGTACATCCTTTTACTGCTAGCCTGCACCCCATACATAGCTTCCCGTAATCTCTTACTCACCTTCAGTTTCGGGATCTTTATCTAGCTCTCTCTCTCTCTCTCTATCTATCTCTATCTATCTATCTATCTATCTAACAGTTGTCTAAAGTCCCTAGGCTGCTTACAGTGCTCAATGTCCTATGGACAGAGCCAGTAATACAAATATTACACAGCAATGAATCAAACAAGTCTCTCTTTCCACAGCGGAAAGAGAGACTTGTTTGATTCATTGCTGTGTAATATGTGTATCTATCTATCTATCTATCTATCTCTAGTTCTATATCTATCTATCTATCTATCTCTCTCTCTCTCTCTCTCTCTCTCTCTCTCTCTCTCTCTCTCTCTCTCTGTCTTTCTTACTCTGTCTCTCTGTCTATCCGTCTGCCTCTCTGTCTGTCTCTCTTTCACTCTCCTCGTTTCCGGAATACACGTTCCCCCAATCTAACTCGTCAATTGGCTATGTGATTGCGATTCTATGAAACCTTGAGATGTCAACTTTGTGACAAATCCGTGGAAATCGGTAATGAATATCATCCACTTCGGTCATCTATTAGTGCAGCATTGACCCTTTACCATCCGACCAAAATTTCCCTGCAGTCCCAAATGAAGTAATTCTCACCTTATTCTGGGAATATCTTCGGTTCTAATCAACCATTTTTCACAATCTTGGGCATTCTGGAAAGCTCTCTACGAGCTGCGTGTACCGTGATTGAGCTCAAACAGGACACTACTGAGATCACATATCCAGCACAAGGGAACTTCAAATACACCCCATCGCTGGATATAAGAGGACATACTCTCCTCGCCAGCCATTTCTCGCTCCTTCATCGTAAACATTTCAAATTGTTTGCTTGAGTTTCATTTTATGCTGCCCGCGCGCTCAAAGCATGCCAAAGTGACTCAGCATGTCAGGAGAGGGAAAATTCCCCACTCAAGGTCAGTCACACGGAAAGAAATTTGACTTCAGCGGTGGCTGAAATGTCGAGCGTAATATCTTTGGAATGCGACATCGCAGCTCTTCACCGATTGCTGAAATGGAAAGCAGAGCTCTTCGGCTTCTTCCTAGACTGGTTTTTAATTCCGTCAAGAATCGACCAAGTTACGAATGTTTTAGTGTATACATGTCCTTCGACCTCTACAGATCGATTCAAGTACGCACGGATGGTAAAGGGTTAAACAATGAGGCCATGATTGCTAACACGAGATTAGCACAGATCATAACTGATCTTCCTGTTGTTTGTACTGTTCCCGGACACTCTTCTTGTTCTGTTGCACAGCGATATCAGTGATAACCAGCTGGATCAACTCCCAGTAGAGCTACTCAGGGATGTTAAGGACTTAAACGTTTTGTAAGTCAGAAGACTGATGATCTATGCACTTTCTCTCTTCTGACCGTGTGTGAAGTCTTCTGATTATATATGCCAGAAGAATATTGAAACACAAGCATGCATACCATATGTCTCGGAATTAGGGGTGAAACAATTATACCGAATACTCGAGTACTCGCTCGGTTTTTTCAAAAATAATCGTACTCGGAATAGATCAGAGTACTCGTTCATACATGGTACATGCATTTACCACAGAAATCTGCAGTTTCAGAGCAGCAATCGCCAGATATTGATGTGCAGACTGTGTGGTGAACATTTGTTCACGACTACAGAGAGCCCACATGACCCACCAAACAATATAACCGAGAAAAATGACTGTCATTCGCTTCAATCAGGGTTGTATCATGTGATTTTAAGGCCGTTGGTGTGCAATTTTTAAGAGATGAAGAATAGTCGAATACTCGAATATTCGATCAGAAAGAATCAGAGTATTCAAACTCGGGATCTCAGTGCCAATTTTCACCCCTACTCGGAATATAAGCCACATATCTTTACACAAAAACTAAGGTCGCACAAGGGGTGCGACGAACAGTTGATGCCACTAGTTCCTCAATTGAAAAACACTGTTCATACAACAAACTCGGACATGAGAATTGAGGTGCGACTTTAAAATTATTGTGGAGAAATATGGTGTGCATTCTCTTTTTGTACAATTTTTGTTTCAGTAGAGCAAAATCTCTATGCAATAATGATCCCTACATCATTGATCAGTTCTGTATGGGGGCTCAAAGCTCGCTCTGTCATGAACAAAAGAGAAAAAATAACGTTTTTATCCAATTCTTAGTCAACCAATGGGAATAAATGAAGTGCAATGAACATTTGATTACTCGAATGTACTGGGTCTAACTTAGCGCCAAAATATTTGACAAGAAATTATACAAATATATGCGTAGATATAGCTACAAGAAGGACTAATTGTACTGTGAGCATTTCTCTATTATGTGTATGTATGTATGTGTAAAATGTGTAAAAAAAAAAAAAATGTATAAAATGTTGTATGATGATCGCAAGGCACACAATGAAAGAGAGGATTTGTTCCGAACAGTTTTCTTGTTACATTCATCAGTGAATTCATCGGTGAATTCATCAGTGAATATATGTAACAATGGGAGGGGGACTACCGTAAAGTCGCGGATAAAAGCCGAGTTTGCATACATGCACATCGCGGATAGAAGCCTGAAAATCAAACGGGTCAAAATGCATATAAGCCTGCCGCGCGTAGAAGCCTGGCTTCTATGCAAGCGCGGATCAGGTAGGTCAAGAGTGCATGCGCTATGTACGGTGCATAGTAAAACTGCTGCCATACCGGTAGTCAGTGGTAGATCTACGCGTGCCGATGTGCATACAGGCCTGGCAAAAATATCAGTGGTGCATATAAGCATGGTTTGCATACAAGCCTGGCTTGCATTAAAGCCTGATGCAGAAAGCGGCTTATATGCTTATAAGCCAGGCTTTTATCTGCGACTTTACGGTATGTGAAACTAATTTTATATGGACTCGGATGGAGAACCAAGGATGAATTTATAGAAGTGTTGAGTACGAAAAGGACGACGACATATTCTCCAGGCATTACGGACAACGGGAACAGGTTAGGTCGACCAACATTTATTAGGGAGACGGAGAAACAGAGACCAAGATGAACGAAACGACAACATTGTGGAAGAGAGAGACAAGAGAGAGAGAGAGAGAGAGAGAGAGAGAGAGAGAGAGAGAGAGAGAGAGAGAGAGAGAGAGAGAGAGAGAGAGAGAGAGAGAGAGAGAGAGAGAGAGAGAGAGACAGACAGAGAGAGAGAGAGAAGAGAGAGAGAGAGAGAGAGAGAGAGAGAGAGAGAGAGAGAGAGAGAGAGAGAGAGAGAGAGAGAGAGAGAGAGAGAGAGAGAGAGAGAGAGAGAGAGAGAGAGAGAGAGAGAGAGAGAGAGAGAGAGAGAGAGAGAGGGAGGGAGGGAGGGAGGGAGGGAGGGAGGGAGGGAGGGAGGGGAGGGAGGGAGGGAGGGAGGGAGGGAGGGAGGGAGGGAGGGAGGGAGGGAGGGAGGGAGGGAGGGAGGGAGGGAGGGAGGGAGGGAGGGAGGGAGGGAGAGAGAGAGAGAGAGTGAGTGAGAGAGAGAGAGAGAGAGAGAGAGAGAGAGAGAGAGAAAGAGAGAGAGAGCAAGCGTCAGATAAAGGGCCTGGGTAGCTATGGCAAATATGGGCGCGCAAGTAGCTACCCAGGCCAAAGGAACAAAAGGTGACAAAAGGAGACAAAATGTGAGTACGACGTAGTATGGGGTGCATGCAGACCAGCTTGGAAAAGGTTGTACGGGAGAGAGGTACCTAACAGAAGAAAAAAAGGAACTACTAATTATGCTATACTGTCCACTAACACCACCAGTTACTTAAATCAATCAGCTCATGCGATAGCATTGCACGACACTGACCGACGGAACTGACGTTCTACAACTAACTGGCTAACAGCTCTAGCACATCTTGGATGCGCACTCCAACAACCTTCCAACGTGGAAGGTTCTAAGTTATAGAGATAACATAAGGAGGTGAAGGTGAGCGCAACCAAGATAAGCACGAACTGAAAGTCTCAGCTGTGAAGGGCGTTGGCGGACGTTCATGCATGTCGATGACGATACTGGAAAAACCATTGGACAACATGGTCAAACCACAATTCCAGGACGCAAAGCAACATTCCACACAACTTTTGTGGCTCAAAACATGCCGGTCAGTGTCGTGCAATGTTATCACATGAGCTGATTGTTTAGTAACTGGTGGTGTTAGTGGACAGTACAGCGTAACTTGTAGTTCCTTGCTCCTTTTTTTCTTTTTCCAGTGTTACCAAGTGGCCTCTACCCCCGTGCGTATTGGCCAGTGCCAATTTGCAGAATTTTTCAGCGGTTTCCGTACTCGTTTTTCAGGTCAACATTTTGACTGATTACTTCAACTGTAAACGCTACGCACGAATTCAGTACAATTTTCAACTTCACTAGGTCATAACTTTGTTCTACTTCGCTTGATTTTCACAATCTAGAGCTCGTTGGAAAGCTCTAGGCAGGAGCAACGCCAGGATGCCAAGCACCATTATGAAGCCGCCACAAATCAGTCGTGGTAATACAGCAAAGTCGTCTCCAAACCTAATATGCAAGCAAATCGTCCCATCAACACCATTCAACTCTCCTTCATCGCAGAACGCTCAAAATTGTTCGAGACGATTCAATCCTCAGCCGGCTACATCATTATAAAGTGCTCAATTGCTCAAAGGGCACGCAAAAAGGATCCCCCCAAAAAAAATGGCGAAGAGTTCGCTGAAAAATTTGATTTTGCCAAGGTAAGAATACCTGAATACGGCGCGCGATATCTCTGGAGTCCGACGTCGCTTCAGCGATTGTTGCATAGGGCGGCTTGGAGTTTTTGCTACCGCGTAGACCCTTCGATTGTTGACTTTGCACAAGAAACGATGGAGTTATGATGGTTTTAAGTAATCGATCATATTCATGATCGTTTGCGGGATATTCGATTGAAATCCGTACTGCGGACAAAACTTCGTTTTTCCGTAAAAATACGGACAAATACGGGCGGTTGGCAACACTGTTTTTCTATATATTGATCTTGTATGGACATAAAAGTGTAAGGAAGAGAAAAGGAGCGAAACAAAAAGGTGATTATACTACATCTATTCAGCGGGGGGCAATTTCAGCAGGTAACAACATGCATGTGTGAATTATCTGCATCAGCAAAACAAAGCAAACCTGAACAGACGGAATCCTCTCTTTCCTTTCGTTGTGTGCCTTGCGATCATCGTATAACATTTTACACAATACATGTCGACATATAGGAAATGCGTACAGTATAGTTAGTTGTTCTTGTAGCTATTCCAAACTTCGGCCTCCGAAACGCTTGTGTAGATGGCGAAAATTATATATTTCAGCAATGCTATGAAGGCAAACTCCGTAATCTCAGCTGCGCTAGCTGGGTCAGAAGGCGAAGCTGTTGGCGGACTGCCGGTCGTTTGACCCTTTATGTCAGACAGTTAAGGGTGGCTTGCGTCTATTTCTAGACTCGTCTTCTGCGCAGGCTCTCCCACATCCTACGTTTGAGAAAGTGCATGTAGAGTGAGCGTATGGAGCTTGTAGCGAACTCCAGTTTCGAAGGGTCGAGCTCACGCATATGCGAAACTGTTTGATACAATTAGTACGGGTCAGTTTCAACTTTCCCTGCCACGAATACAGGGTATTTCTTGTGAGGTAACATGACGAGTTTAGAAATAGGCACGAGCCACTTTAACTGAATATGAGCCTCAATCAGCGAAAACGACCCTTAGACGTTTCGTGTCGATTTGTGACGTTCAACGATTTTTTGATCGCGCTGCAAACAGCGCGACGAGTTCTTCTTGAACTCCTTGCTTGAATTTATTTGAAGTTAGTTAGTTGAAGTGGTGGCGAGTGGCGAATCGAGTGTTCCTTGATCTTGTTGCAATGGCTGCGGACGCCAGAGCTGTTCGCAGAGCACACGCGGCAGTCATTGTGTACAGCTAGCTCGAGCCTGGTGGGGAGTGGATGCTGAAGTAGCCGCTGAAGTTCAGAGTGAGGATGAGACGTTCTTTGGTTCCGACATCGATGTCGACAGTGAGGCGGAATCGCAGCCGTCATCTCCTGCTGCGTTGCGGCTCAAGGTGGTCGACGACTCGTCAGAGTCGGAAGATGAGGAGTCATCACCTGAGATAAATTCTGAGTCTGGGGCTAGTGACGGCAGCGACGTCGTGTCGTCAGCTGCGGAGAAAGAAATGGAAGACATTGCGGAACGACTCCACGCAGGATGCAGCTGCAAATAGGTCGATCATGTCTCCGCACTCTTCAGCTATTCTTTGTCATTCTAGCTGCTTACTGCACTATTTCAAAGGTATTCAAGCTGCCTACCCACCTAAGAATGCTGAATATTTATTGAAAACATAAATCGTATACATACATTGCACCAATTTGGAGTACACCTTGTATATTGGTGTATACACCCGTTTTGAATCGGAATATTGAACTTTTTCTTGGCTGAGGTCCTTCAGTAGATGTGTTTCAACAAATTTCTAACCAAAAAGGAGTTTTGAAAAATTTGACCCTAAGGGCTGTTTTCGCTGGTTGAGGCCCATATAATTAAAAACAAAATGAGCAATCTGGTGCCACTGTGGATTGATTTTAGATAATACAACTGCATGTAACTTACAAATAATCTACGTGGAGATAAAAGTTTAATAATAGCAATGAAAAGTATGAATGCCGCAGACATCACCACGCAACATGACAATTTGTTCAAGGTTTGGTTTTGTGTGTTTCCAAAATCGATTTTCACGTTGCGATCATCAGTGGAAATACGCAACTAAAGAGATCAAGGGAAAAACAAAGGTTAAAAATCCAAAGAAGTGTGACACATGACGGGTAACTTGTGGTAAGTATTACAAAAAGTGAGAACTAAAATTTTCGATTTTGGAAACACACAAAACCAAACCTTGAACAAATTGTCATGTTGCGTGGTGATGTCTGCGGCATTCATACTTTTCATTGCTAGCATGTAACTTAAGTTCATTTAAAACTTATGTCTTATTATGAATTACGCAAGAGAGATTGGAAGCTTTGTCACAGCTCTGAGTTTCACGTATTACTACGATCAGCAGGCAACCATATCATGGATTATGAATATTCCTAGATGGTGAGCCAATCTAATTATGGTAAAAAGGAGAAGGACAAAATGTCACGAGTTATGACAAACTGTTTTGTGCCATTTTGTCGCACTCGCTGACTGTATAAGATCTGGTTACGTTGGTGGACAGCTGGTCATAACTGATAACATTTTGTCCTTCTCCTATTTACTATGAGATTTCCAATGTTCTTTTGTGATACAGCAATGCCTCGCGAAATCTAATCACCCAGTTGCCAGCAGAAATGTTTCAAAGCAACCGTGTCCTCAAACATATGTAAGTGGCTTGGCAGATAGGTTATTGCAGGGCCTATGTCAGTGGTAAGCTGGCTAGAGTCATAGTCGTAACCATTTTTACCAATTGCAGTAAGACCTGGTTAAAGCAACCACCCCATGGTGCACCCAAAAGTGGTTGTTAAAGCCAGGTGGTCTCTAGAACCAGGTCTGATACATTCGCCGCACATAGGATCCCCCCTGTGCGCATATTGACAGGTGTCGAGCATAGACTACTTCCGTGCAGGCAAAGCACCCATGTGTCTCACACCTTACTCAAGTGCATGGATGGCACCCTGCAGTACTGTCGCTTGTCACATCTGTAGATTGCATGCACTTGCTTCTGAGCGCACTTCAGCCCTGTTGCAGTCCAGCCTGCCAACCAGGATAGCACTTTTGGCTAGTTTTGATCGGTGTAAGCAGGTCAGATATGACACCTGGTACACTAAAGGTCATCGCTGGTCTCGAAAGGCAGGTGATCATTGTATCCAGTGCAGTTTCTGTGTAGAACTGTTCATGCATGGATAAACGGGCGTTGCAAGCAGGTGGTCGCCAAAACCAGAGGTCGCTTATAAAGGAAGAATACGTACTAATTGGCCACACTGTTCACTCCCCACTAAAGTCTACCTTTTAGTAACTCAATAAAAAGAAATACTTTGAAGTATGTGTGCCGTCCTGTCCACCTACACGCCCAAAAAACGTAGCAAGGTTTGTATTCAGAGAGTTTTCTTGTGACATTCCTCAGTTCTTAAAAACCATTCTTCTTTTTTTCTTGAGGACGTTTGTGCAACCTGTGTATTTGTTGTCAGCAGATTGTGTAGCGAAAACAATCAGATACACATAAGATTCATGGAGCTAGAAATGTTCCCTGACGTGATATTGGCGTTGGCCCGGGGGCAAATGATTTGGCCATGTAGCCGACCTAGGGCCGGACCACCCCTCACAAACTGGCTGCAGGCAGTGCAGGTGTTGGCTCGGCAGGTAACAATGAGCAATATTTCATATGTAAGCCACCCTGCTCAACAAAGTTGCATGTTTCACAGGACACTACCTAGCTGGAGCACGTCTTTTTAACATTTTGCCACCAAGCCAATGTGTGGTGGCTTGTTTACCAGTCTTTGAAAATGGCTCACGGCATCTGATGTGTCATTGGACGTGAAAGGAAACCTTAACATAATAGGAGCTGTTTTCTCTGAACTCGCTTATCAAACAGTACATTCCCGTTCACTTGTTCACGAGCCGCTGCTTTTGTACATTATATTACGGTAGCTTGAATGGCAGCTGTGTAGCTGTGCAAGCAACCACCGCAAAGCTGTGTATAAAAGCCGTGGCCTATATTTTCTCCAATCGCTCTCAGGCTTCTATAAGGAGACGAGCTTCTATACTATAATATTATATATTCGGAAAGGTAATGTGTGCATTGTAGTACCGGTATTCTGTCTGGTCAGATACCAATATCAACAATATCACTGGCATCACTGCTATTTCCGCACACTGGGGCTTGTCTACACATTTCCTACACATTAGAGAGGTTAAGATGCACATTATTTCCAAAGTGACGCGCAATTTCACGTCAAATTTGGCGTAAAACTCCTAATTTCGACGTGAACCGCAGGTCACTCGCGTTTTGTTTTGACGCGCGAGCCAAATAGGACGAGCTGAACTTTCGTGTCACGTCGGAAATAACGTGCATCTTAACCTCTCTAATACTTCTGCTGATTGCTGATCAACTTCACCAGTTTTCTTTCACGTGCGGCATATACATGCGACACCGGCTGCAGTGTCGCCTGTGCAATCTACTGATGCAGGTCAGTAGGAGTGGGCGTAGTGTCGAATTTTGAAGCCGCAGCTGCTATACACAGCCGGCTTGTAGTCCAGTGCAGCTTTTACACAGGACTTTGCAGTGTTTAATTACTGTACAAGCAGAAATATTCGTCTGGAATTTAATTTCGTCTTTTTCGTCCAAGGAGCTTTGAGACTAAATTAAATGACGGACGAATGTCGATTTGTCCAGCGTTTCAATACACTGTTATGGTCCATGGACTAAATTTTCAACCGGACGAAATCCCTTTCTTTGGAGTTGGACGAAATTATTGACCGACGAAATTTTCTGCCTCTACAGTACTGTGTGTAGTTCATCACCTTCAAACGTTTCGGGACGTTTAGGGTCACTAACTTGGTTTACTTACTTGTGTTGGTGGCTGACAAAGATGTCGGACCTTTATCGAGTGTTTGTTGTGCTAGGAGCGAGGGATGAGTGAGAACTGAGGGCAAGCGCCTCAGTCAGAAGTCGAGAATGCCACTACATTGCTGGGTTTTTTCCCTAAAACAAGTGGCTTGTTGTATCTGTTTCATGCAGAGCGCTAGCCCACAACTTGTTGAAGCAATTGCCTCTTGCGATTTTCCGCTACAATACCGAACTTCAGACGATGTAAGTACACTAAATTAGCTCTACATCCATCGCATTTCTTTCACATTTCACATTAATGAACCCTCTGAAAGCTGTTGGTTATTCTCGTGTAATCAAATTATGATGTATTGCATTGCCTTCACCATTGTTGTTGCTTTGGGCCAATCTCTCTCCAAGACTGACTTACTTGTAATATCCATGGTCCAATTCAGCATACACACAGCACCATGACGATTAACACAACGATACATGTTTGTTTATTCGTTACAGTGGCGTACCCAGGGGGGGGGGGGGGAGGGGGGAGGGGGGGGGGGTGCTTTGGGTGCTGAAGCACCCCCCTCAAAATGTTCGACATACATGTACATGTAGGTCAACTTGATGTACCCATGCCGCTAAAAGTACCATAACTTTGCAAGCGATTGTCCGATTCACACAAATGACGGCCCATTGGAAAGGTCTTGAGTGAGGCTCAGGGCTGCCACTTGCTCCAATTTTTCGGAAATCGTCCGATTTTGATCGCTTGTCCGACAAACCGACCGATTTAGTTCCCAAAGAGGGACAACCGATTATTTATTTTGAGCGCTTTTTAGTCCAGTTGGTCATTAATTCCGCGCTTCCAGGTCGCGATTGGCCAGTCTGCATAATTGACATGGTTGTAGTTTGTGTGCCCCGGGTATTAATTGCCATCTCCAGTGCTTGGTAGGACGCTGAGTTACGTCCTTCGCGAACAACATGGCCCAGCCAGAGCAGCCGACGTCTGCGACAGGTAGTGCTGACTGGGCCTTGTCGCGTTGAGGCGTACACCTTGGCATTCGACATGTCAAGCGCCCACGTGGCCGACCCCATCTCAGATGGATTGACAATATTAAAAGTGATCTAAAGCACGCCAATATTGATATTTCTGACTGTTTTGAACTGGCTCTAGACAAGAAAGAATGGCTGATGCTTGTGGAAAATGTGCTGCGCTTGCGTAGTTGTCCTTACTGCGATACGTTCTAACAATAATGAGATGCCTTTTGTCGGCTCTTCTGCCTGGATTTCGTTGACAGATGCGTTAAGCCCATGGATCCTTCCATGAGTGACATGCGAACTGTAACTATTATTATTATTATTAGTTTGTGTGCTGGACAGTTAAAAATGTGTGTCTAGGGCCCCAACAGCAAGCCATTTTCCTAAAAAAAATCATCGCAGGGGCCCTGCTCCTGAACCCCCGCCGGGGGACGCCCCCGGACCCCGCCAGATATTTATCCCTCCAAGTGTGGCAGCCCTGGAGGCTATACATTGAGATGTGATTGAATTTGATATTTAGTAAACTTCATTGTGAAATGGGCATGTTCATAAATCAGACTTTTGAACCCCATTTTTCGTGGCACAATTATCACATTTTTCTAACGGATGTTTTGCTTTCCACTCGCTGCATGTCGTCACTAGATGATCATAGCTCACCATGTTACGTGGCAGGCCCGTGAGAGGGTTATCCATATTGTCAGGGGCCTCGACTTATTCTATTCCGATTTTCCGGGAACACTCTGATCAGTTGTTCCGACAAACCGACTGAAAACGATTGTTCACTAAAGTGTACTAATCTGTTGTTTCGAGCCCTTGAAATCCTAAAAATGCTATGACTTCTAAAGGGGTAGCTGCCCCCTTGCCTTCCTGACATTGAACACCTCAGGCACTGCTTCTGATTTCTACCAACAGAAAAGTGGCAGCCCTCTGCTACTGTCCTGTTTGTGAAGCTACCACCATCCATTGCACTTGCTTCCTCTATTACCTGATACCATTTCTCCATACCAGAATGACTCCTGCCAGAAGTTGTTATGGTACTTTTGCCTTCTCGCCCCCTTCAATGTGTGAAGTGTTGTAAGTTGTTCTAGTACTTCAAAGTACATTAGTCAAATTGAAAATGGTTTCGTGATAATTATGTAGCTTACATTTTTGTCCTCCGAATGGACGGGTATATTTGGGATTGGGTACTTCAAGGCCTCATGGTTGCTCCATCCTACAGAAAAGTTCCTACATTTACCCTGGACTTGGTAAATCATGGTAAATGCTTGAATTACGGTTAAATGGCGCAATAAAAATAAACATCAAGATATCAACCATCCATGTATCAAACGCACAGAAATAATGCATTATCCGGGTCTTTGGGGAAATGTTGGAGCACCCCCTCATTCCGGATCCTGCGTACGCCCCTGCGTTACTTTCAGTTGAATTCGTCTAGAGGCTAAACAAGCCAAGGCAATCAGTTTTGCTCTCACCAGAGGAAACCTCGAGTGATGTCTGCGTATAGGCTATTCAGAACTTAGATGGCGAGCCAAGGAAATAATTGTGAATTCCTCTTTGGAATTGGCACTAATATCCATGAACCTTCCAAGTTGGAAGGCCGTTGGTGGGCGCTATCGAGCAGTGCTCAAGCTGACTTTCATGCCGTGGAATGTCTTAGTACTCCCTGTCAGTTTTGTGCTAGATTGTGCACGTCTGACTGTTCAAAATCTGGTTTAGTTGGTGGACTCGATCGCATAACTTGTGCCCACAATTTCCCATGTTACAATTCTTTATACGACGTAGAGGCAGACGTCGTTTTCATGCAGGTGCATTCACACAGGCACGTACACGCTTTTCGCACAGCTGTGGGCACAGCTTCTTTTGGATACAAACTACCGGGAATGACAGAACGAATCTCGGCACAGGGGCCTGGATGCGTTGTCTACGTTTCCGTATCAGGCAAAAGTTTTCCTGCCACGCTCAATGCTGTCACGTTTTGGGCGTAGTGTGAATGACCCATTAAGAGTTATAGTCTGCTAATCCTGCTCGATATTTATTCTTCACCCCATGCACTCTTCAATGTGACTGATTGTTTTCCCTATTCAGAAAGTTGTACGGAAATGATTTCACGAAGGATAGTCACTTATGTTCGCTGGAAAAGTTTGCATCTCGAATTGTGAAGCTGGAAGTCAAAATCAAAAAGTACTTGCAACGTAAGTTTGATTGATCGTTGAAATGCATTTATGTGTGTGTGTGTGTGTGTGTGTGTGTGTGTGTGTGTGTGTGTGTGTGCGTGTGTGTGTGCGTGTGTGTGTGTGTGTGTGTGTGTGTGTGTGTGTGTGTGTGTGTGCGTGCGTGTGGATGTGTGTGTGTGTGTATTTCTGCGTGTGTCTTGCTCTTGAGTAGGACAGTTGAGCTCTTCATTGTCTTATCTTCTTTACTGTTGTATAGGTTGGCTTTGCCCATCGGGACGACTCTGGGCCATCCAGAGTTCTCCATGCACAAGGAAAAATAGTTTGATATGCCGGTGCCAGAGTAAAATGCGACATGCTTTCTCCTCCATGTCGGGCTTAACGAGAAGGAGGGTCTAGTCAAGTTTGGTGTTGTTGCCATACTGCTGGCCCTGAATTTGGATATCACCCCATCACCTGCGCAGGAAAACTAACTGGCCTGCCGAACCATAATCATCTGCGTACGAAATCTGCTGTACTGAGGTGCGCGCAACCTTAAGGGTCGTTACCAGATGGAGAGTCACAAGTGCATGAAACACCATGGAAAAGGATCACCATGTGTCGTCCCCTAATCCGAAGAAATTTCACCGCCACCAGAATCAAACAGTCTAGCAGGTTAATTGTAAGAATTTGTTAAAAATGTTCGCAAGGGCCGGACACAAGTACTGAATGTTATGTAGCGCGGCCTGCCTATTCAAACAATTGAAAGTTTTGCGCTCATCAACTAAAATAATCACATAGGTGCATTGATCATTGTAAAGCCTCTGCATAGCATGTACAGCCACCTCAATGCTCGCAGGAAGACCCGAGCATTTCTGAATGAAACCGCATGCTTCCTGAACTCCGGGGCTTTTAGCTCTCAAAGATGCCTTTGTGACACTGCGGTACAACAGCTCACCTACTCCAGCTGGCTAGAAGCCCGGCCTCTTGTCGAGGGCCACACGGCAGCAAGCCAGGAATGGGGGAAGACCAGATGAATTTTAACGTTTCACTTTGACGAAGTCACCAACCTCGACATCCATAGCCATTCTGGTAGCCTTGCCATGCTGGAATGTAAACTGCTGCAATGTTGGAGTAGCGTTCTTGCACTGCAGCGTTCGTCTGTGTGACCAGGGCATGCGGTTGCACTTTGGCAGAGCCGCTCGGTCTCCGCTTCTCCTTGGAGCAGTAACATCGATCAGAGCGCGATTTCGATGCTTGATGGTTCCTATCATGTTAATTTTGTTCTTGACAGCACTTGAAGCTATGACAGGTGCTACCGTGCACTGCATTCCACAGGCAAAATGAGCCTGCGTACAATTGTTCAGCTTTTAGTATTGAAAGAGTTCATGTAGGGGCATGGAAAATTATGAAAATGTCAAAGAAGGTGCTTCGAGCAAACTTTGATTTCCTACATCGCGTTCGCTAGTTACAAGTCGAAATTCGACATTGGGAAAAGAAAAGGTGGTCGCTGGTCGCGTTCAACAGGTAGTCATTTTTTGCAGTGCATCCTGAATGTGAGACCGTCCGTGCTTGGGTACCAGTCTGGTCACTAGTCACGGTGGTCTTTAGTTACAGGTTTTACTGTAGTACCAGTCTGGTCGCTAGTCACGGTGGTCTTTAGTTACAGGTTTTACTGTAGTACCAGTCTGGTCACTAGTCACAGTGGTCTTTAGTTACAGGTTTTACTCTACTGTCCATTGATAAAAGGATGGACTTCTAGCTTTTGGCCATAAATGGGTCAAACTTTGAATTTTTTCAGAATATTTTCTGCTTTCCCCTATGGAATCCTCTTCCAATTATGTTTCTGAAGTCTTTTTCTCCAAAAATCAAGCCCTAACAAGAATAGGATTTCGGCCAGGTTTTGTTCCAAAAGCACTGAATTGGGAACATGATCAAAATCCAGGCCGTTGGACCCTGCCTGCAACAGTGCACTCTGCGGTTCGAACCCCAGTTCGGGTACGCTTTTTGGACCTTTTTCTAATTTCAAATTGTGCAGCACTGCACTGTATACGATAAAATCGAGAAAAATCGCTAAAATAGGGGAGCTTGCCAGAGCCAGGGCCCATTTTTTTACTGTATGAATGGACTGTAGTTAACTCCAAGCAGCACGAGGCTGCACATGTATGCAGAGTGATTGAACTGACTTTACAAATTGTTGATTGCCGTTTTCTGAAACAGTGATTGACGGGAAATGCGACACTGATTGTCGTCACGCACCACGCAGTCTCAGAATTTGTGCACTCTGCACGGGCACTGTAGCTGAACACACTTGCCAAGGTAAGCTAGATGATGGTAATGCTAACAAACACTTTGCTCAGATACCGGTGGAATTTCTCTGGGTGAAATTCAGGCCACGGTTCAAAACTGGTGCAATGGACAGTTCCAGTGTGATAATTGTATTTGTACCTGGGTCTGACATGCCCATGTGTATTATAATTATTATACATGTGTATGATGTGTACACGTGCACATGTGTACATATGTACATGTGCACGTGTGCACGTTCAGCGGCATTCCCACTGCGCTCCAGGGCGTCACGTGCCATGCATATCCAGCTACAGACTAGACACACCACTGTGACAGAAGAAGGTTTCCTTAGATTTCAAATTCAGAAATATATAAGGGGTCCCCATATCTTTTTTGTCAGCTTCAGCCACTTTTCCACCCCTAGCTGTTATGGACATCGATGGATGTTTACACATCTTCTACTACTTCAGCATATCTTTCAAATCTCAGGCCACATTGCGTTGACACTTTTAGTAACACGACCCAACTCAGTCGCTTTTGTAAAGAAAGTAGGAAAATGTCCGTGGGACCAAGCATGCGAAAACCGCAAAGGCAAAGCTGTTTTTTTTCAAAAAGGAGAAAAAATGTTATTTAAAATGGCAATCAAGAGTACTAAGCTGTGCGATAACCATGCTTTATTACAATAGTAACATGCGATAGCAATGTGAATGTGAAATTTACATGTAAAAAGAAGAAGAAGTGTTCAGAACTGTTTTCTCATTACGATCTTCAGTGAATGTACGTGACTATGGTTGGAATACTAAATCAAACACTTTTATAAGGAGCAGAAAGAGGTGCAAAATGATATAGAGAGCAAAGCAACTAGAAGAGCACTAAAATGAGAAAGGATGTGAGAGACCAGACCACGCCACCACTATCCTTATTCATGGCTCACACATGACGGGTTTACGTGCCTCAAGTAAAAAAAATATATATTATATTGAATCCCTTTCTTTCTCTACACAATTTCTTCACATTTTTCATCGTTTTATTGCACATTGTCTCCACAGTTTTACAATACATGAATACAGTGTACACAAATGTCGATCCAGCTTGTATTACTGATTGCGGTTATCAAAAATAAAAATAAAAAAATAAAAAAAGATGCACAAATGCTGCACAGTAGTGAGCGAACATCACATCAGACCCGGACAACAATGGCCGGACAACAATGGCCGGACAGCAATGGCCGGACAACAATGGCCGGACAACAATGGCCGGACAACAATGGCCGGACAACAATGGCCGGACAACAATGGCCGGACAACAATGGCCGGACAACAATGGCCGGCCGGACAACAATGGCCGGCCGGACAACAATGGCCGGCCGGACAACAATGGCCGGACAACAATGGCCGGACAACAATGGCCGGACAACAATGGCCGGACAACAATGGCCGGACAACAATGGCCGGACAACAATGCAATTACGCTGAGTACTGTCGTGGACATGGAAATCCGGTCGCACATCTAGCGGCCCCAGGGCGCGGGCCATGCAGCCGTAGTGCAGTCTTTGACCTAGCTGCAAGAGGAAGTGCTAGTTTTTAGTTTTTGGTGGTGCTTGAACTAGTTCGAACTGCTTCCCTTCGACTTTCTTTGACAGAGCGGGTGCTGTTAGGGTTTCCTGTTGTCAGTTTGTATCCACCACCGGCCTTGTATGTCAGTGCTTGTACAAGGAGGTGTTCAGTAGTTATTTTCAGTCCGCGCCATGGGTCGCATCCAGGGTAGGAAAAAGTCGCACTCTGACCGGCTTGATTATCCCGAGTCGAGAAAGAAGCAAACTAGTGGCCAGTTCGGCTCAGTATCATGGCCAGCTGGACGTAGATCAGATCGCCCCGAGGTCGAACAAGCCGACAGTAGTCCTGAAATCCTTACCTCGCAGAACATTGACGATGTGGAGCGCGGTGTTCAAGAACAAGGAACCATGGTAATAATTGGATTCGCTCCAGAAAATTATTCTCGTGGTTCCCGGTTCCTTTCCCATTATTTCCTATGGTCTGGATACGTGCATCACGCTGAAGCCTATATGAATCAGATTGTAAGTCAGTCTTCTCTCTAGCTCAAGATTTTGCGAACATGTTATCAGTGAACAATAAAAGCAAAGGACACAGTGCAACAAATGGAAAATCCACGTCTCCTTCTTTTCCTTGCCGTGCGCACTGCACTGTCACAGTCTGCACTTCTGACTGGAAGGTGTCTTCCGTTTGTGAAAGAACCAGCGCAAATCGCGCTTGGCGCGGCGTCCTTCAAAACGACACAAGTGAGCTCCACATGAGCCGATTTTGACAATCGATGGCTCAAAATTTTCAGTAGGAGATGCTCCATACTTTGACCGAAGCGAATTTCGCCAAAACGATCCTAGAGGTGGGACACGTTTACCGAGTTTGAGGGTGTTATTTGAGGTCTAAATTGCGAAAATCAAAAAATCCTTCAGTGAATCCCTTTGCCCACATCTGAACTCGGTACCTGCAAAATCTCAGCCTGCTAGAGAGAACTGTGGCTCACTTGCGTGGATTTGAACAGGCCAGAGTCGACGCGAAGTACGGCAAGATTCCCTGTACACAGCATGGTGTGACACATGTCACGTGAACCAAAATGGCGCCCACGTGTTTCTGTACAAGTACTAGCCCTGAAGTTACTATAATTATGAGTTATGACACTTTCTTTTTGAACACACAGATCGGGCTTGTACGGGTGAATGTAAATGGCCTCTAACCCTTTCAATTGCGAATGACTAGCATGGCACAGTACAGAAAGCGAAGAATCTGAATATGACTGACAACGATCAGGGTGTGTTAGGAGATGCCTGTAGAAGCATGGTCACCGCAGAGTTAGTACTCTTGATTGCCATATTAGAGTTGCTGTCTCAGAAAGTTATTTATCACATAATTGCCAAATTCAAGGATCAGTCGGGAAAGTGAACTGCGTGAAAAGAGAAAAAATCGCCACACCCACCAGGACTCAAAACCGGCACCTTGCTTGTCATGAGCAATGTTGATGTTCTCCCAATCCTTTTTTCAAAATTCATCTCATCGTTCTCCGCCGAGACTGTGCCAAAACTTAAAGGATATTTTACAACTACCATAGCCATGCCCTTGTTGCTGGTAGTGAAACAAATAGGTTTTGGTTATTGCCCTCTCCCCTGGCCCTCCGCCACACAGCAACGCAAACTCTTCTTTGTGTGTCTAAATTCTTATATTAACAACAAACGACGAGGGCACAGGAGGAGAAAGACAAAAGACTAGACCGAGGCAAAACGACGACGAGAAAGACACCAATACACAACAAAAACAAGCAGTACTAAAGAGGCGACGAATCGGGACGACCAATCAGGGGCCAATACGTAAAGAACACATGACCAAGACCAAGACAACTAGACCACGGACGAATCACAAATCACTCTCACTCCCAGTCCAAACTAGCACTGCACATGTACAGCATTCACTTGACAGTCACTCTCACACAAAACGGAAGCAGATTCTCACACTCCGACAATGCGTACTCTTGCATGCACCACATACCATAACCGTCACACATCACACCATACTCGCACGTACACTCAGACCATATAATTATGACATCAGACACTGGACTCTACGAGACAAGAACCAAAATACAAGAACATGCATAAATCATACTCCCAATACAATTTCGCAACAGTAGGTTGTTTGCTCTTTTTATTTCCATAATTTGTTTTCTGTCTACATGTAGGTAATATTTTTCTTATCGATTGTTCTAAAAGCAGTTTGTTTCTTGTGCACTGTTTCAGCTGGCGATTGTGCCAAGAATAACACTTATTTCTCATGCAATGACAAAGAACTAACTCAATTTCCGATCAACGTGGCAGACACAACCACTTTCTTGTAAGTCATCTGCATCTCTATAGTTCAGGTATATCTATAGAGCTGAAAGCACAGACTGCGCTTGCACTACCTGTCCAATTTATTTTCCGGCGAGATTTCTAATCAGAAAGTGGTGGACATCACACAACTGCATTGCAAATAAAAGGGGGTTTGTCAACTGACGACCGCTCTATTTGGGGAGCGTTTGGTTGGTACGACCTAGAACAGGATTCACCAGAACAGCGCAGCCGACCCAGAACTGCACCTGTTCTGGGTCGGCCAGAGCATGTTCTGCTTGCTCCGGCCTCGAGGCCGGAGCAGACCGAGCAGATTCACTTTTTCACAGTGAAACCTGGCGGGAACATCGATTTTGGTCGCGAATGATCACGTGCATACGCTTTGGGGTTGGACTCGTCGTACCTTACACAGGGACCATGGTGACCCGTACACATTTTGAAGAATGCACCAAGTTTGGAATATTTTTCACAAAAGAGTGCTCTGTTTCTGGAGTACCGTTTGGTTGACATGAGGCTGCTCCATGTGCACCAGCTGTTCGATCCTGTTCTAGATCGTACCAAACGCACCCTCAGTTGCATTTTACTCTTTAGATGAAAATTCTTTTATTAATGATGTTGAAAAATAATCGACGTTTCGGGCCAGTCACCCATCATCAGAACAATGTACAAGGAGCGAACCTGGCCTTTTATAACGAAATGAAGGGAGAGTGTCTGTAAAAAATACACAATAGCCGTATGCTATTGAGTGTCTAAATTTGCATGTACAATCGACAAGGAGAAATGCGCTGAAAGAGTGGATATGCAACAGCTCAGCAGATAAAGCGCAGGAAATGTGTGTACGAAGGTGTATACCACATTCATTGTGTGTACAACTCTGTACAGACACAGCAAGATTTAGCAGGTTCACTGTGAGGGTGCTAGCGCCTTCAATGGCCATCCGAAGGAGATATTGATCTCCGGACGATGCTCTCGAATCTCGATGGACTCCCTAATTTTCCTTCTGTTCATCTGTGTCTCCACGGCCAGTACTTGGGCCTCAATGGAAATCACATCTGTGCTCTTGATGGTTCCGTGCTGCTGGTGATCAGTAGCCATGTGTTTACCCCACGGTTTGTCGAGCATCCTGTGACATGCTTCATAGTGGTGTTCCTCGAACCGGTCTCTCAAGACCCTGAGGGTCTCAGCGACATACCGCTTCCGACACAGTGCACACTTCATCATTCTTTCTGATGCGGAAACTTTTGGCATGATCACAACGTATCCATCGGTACAGTTTGGAAGTGATTGTTTAGACAAGAGCTTCGTGAAATTGTTGTGTGTTGCACAAAGCCTCATTAACGGCATGTCCCTATGTCGTCACGGGTTTGAGAACCGTGAACGAACTGCCTCTAGGCTCCTCGCCACGCCACACAACAAAGGACTAGCACAAATCGTTTGAGAGCTTTTTCTTCTACTTCGCTTCAGTAGGCGATGGAGAACTCATGGTTATCAGACAACTAACACTGACAACGAACGACGGACGACTGACACTGAGACAAGACTAGACAACAGAATATATTAGATTGAAGGCGTACAACGGGGACAAGACGAGCAAGTGTGTACCAACGGGGACAGAAGACAGTGCAGCCGCATGTACGCAGGAGTCAAAAACAGCGCAGCAGCATGTACAACAAAGAGACACAAAAGCAGCCACATGTACGACAAAGAGCTACACGTGCAACCGCATGTACAACGAAGAGACACAAGTGCAGCCACATGTACAACACTATCCCCCATCAAAAATAGACATCCACTCCTGTGGATGGAAGCAATCAAAACAAAATTAGAAGAAAGACAGGAGAAAAAGAAATCAAATGTGAACACAATACAGAGGAGAATAGAAACAAAACATGCAGGGCCAAAACAGTAAGAGACGTAACTCCGGACAAAGGGGAAAAAGCCAAGGCACAAATGTGTGAAAAGAAAACAGACCGGGCCCACCCATAGAGGGGACCGCCATACTTTCAGGCGTGGGCCGCCAGGAAGTAACCACGTTGCCCTGGTACGAAGCCAAGGCAAACCGACGGCACTGCGAAGACCGCGGCAGCTGAACCGGGTGACCAGGCATCTGGAAGCACAGGAGTTGTCCGGAAAACCATCACGCAGCAAACCATCACGCAGCCGATGGGGCTACGAAAGCTCACAGAGACAGAAAGACACACACAGAAAGAAACACGGACTGACGCAAACATCTCAGCCATCGCCGAAAAATCAGAAAAGCACACGAATGAAGGGAAGAACAGCCAGGAAGAACACGTCGACTGAAACAGGAGCAATTAATCAGTGAGGACACCATTGAGGACACACAAACAAATCGGTTACCAATACGCAAAAGATAATGAAGAAAAACCACAGGGCACTACCCTGAAAACCCACAGGTCTCTAACCTGAAAAAAACCACAGGGATTGAACCTGAAAAAACCACAGGGATTGAACCTGAAAAAACCACAGGGATTGAACCTGAAAAAACCACAGGGATTGAACCTGAAAAAACCACAGGGATTGAACCTGAAAAAACCACAGGGATTGAACCTGAAAAACACGGAACTACATCCGTTTCGCAAAACCAAAAAACCGAAGAAAAAAAACTGTCAGGGACCGACTGGGGCGCGCAAGGGCCAACCAGCAACACGCGGAAACCATAACACCCGCAAGGCAAACCGATACAACAAAACACAGGATCCCTGCAGACCACCAGGCAGACCGTGGCTCACCATGATCAGACGCCCACCCAAACGAACTCGAGAGACCCACATGCCGAAACACAATTATTACAAAACCATATGCTCACAAAAAAATGCAACCTGGATCCGAAACGAGAATCCTACACGAAGTTCACACCTCCCACCAAACCGGAAGCCACCAGCTTTCCGACTGGGTGCACAGTGCATGACTGAGCCTGACAACGCTCTGCACAGAACATGGAGAAACTACTAGTACTAGTGTCGCGGTGGAAACACGAAACAAAACAATATGGATCGACTACAAACAAGGCAGCACCTCGAGAACGTTCAGATGGACATCCAAACCAATCACATGACACAGTCACAATATCGGAGCAGTCCGACGGCAACTCCGTGACAAGCACAAGTGCACAACACAAGACGAGATCAAAGCTACCCATGCTGAATGCACGACGAGCAAGCAAAAACAAGTTCCAGATTCGAACGCGTAGCACACGAACAGAAGTTTGAAATTTTCATACACACAACCGTACAGTACAGGGTAGTCGATCGACTAGTCAGAGCGACACAGGAACAACGAACACAACGGGGCGAACTGACAACGAGCAGCTAGACTACACTACACACTCGAGCACAAGAGAACAAGGTTCCACGGACCTCCTGCCGGGACCAGAGTCACCCAACGCAAAACAATTTGAAAAAATTCGAAATCGAATACAAGTTACGGCAACACATTACGCAGAGTAGACAATTACAAAGGCATTCTCACCTGAGTAGGCGCTCTCATGAGAGGCTTGGACGTTCGTGAGACTCAAGTAGCTGGGCCATGGCGAGAACACGAAGAGGAGACGAAAACACAGCTGATATGGAGACGAACTCAGGGTCGTGGATACGATTTGTTGGGCGCCAAATGTCGTCACGGGTTTGAGAACCGTGAACGAACTGCCTCTAGGCTCCTCGCCACGCCACACAACAAAGGACTAGCACAAATCGTTTGAGAGCTTTTTCTTCTACTTCGCTTCAGTAGGCGATGGAGAACTCATGGTTATCAGACAACTAACACTGACAACGGACGACTGACACTGAGACAAGACTAGACAACAGAATATATTAGATTGAAGGCGTACAACGGGGACAAGACGAGCAAGTGTGTACCAACGGGGACAGAAGACGGTGCAGCCGCATGTACGCAGGAGTCAAAAACAGCGCAGCAGCATGTACAACAAAGAGACACAAAAGCAGCCACATGTACAACACCTATAAGCACTGATTCCACTCTTCGTGCTGGATCCACCATCTCCTCAGAACAAACTGGCACTAGGCCACTCATAGCATACGCGAGTAAGAGGGTACAGTGTCCTACCCTGCTTGGACCTAACCTCTCCTCACAGACAGTCTCCTCTTGAATTTAAAAGTCTAACAGCGTTCACGTCAATACTCAACTCTTTATTTTGGTCACTGAGCAACACAATCTTTTCATTTTCTTTCTTCTGTTTTCTTTATCAACTTAACCCTCCCTACCCGATTTCCCTTTGGTGCATCCATGGAGCTATGAAGCCGAGACCTCTGGTTAGCTGAGTTTAATGGGCCCCACCACCACACTCCATTATTCACCCCAGTGTCTGGAGATATGTGGATTTTGAAAAAAAGAAAGAAAGTGTAACTCCACTTTCCAGGATTCCGTGTGTTTCAACCCTTCCACTAACAATTGCATTCATGTTGCATAGACAGATGTACAGATATAATATAATAATATCAGTACGATCAATTATTATCAACTAAAACGAATGTTCTACCCCTCAATTCAATTGCGTGCATTGAATTGAGGGGAAGAAAAAGAGTTTTTTGTTGATTATAAAAAATCAGTTATTGTCCCACTCAGAGCACCATTCACGCGATTCACAAGATGAATTGCAGCAGGATGGAGTCAACATGTATAGCAAATAGTGGTAGTGTCATTTTGAGGAGCTGGAGGGCAGCTAGTTCCGGTAGTACTGCTGAAAGGAATGAAAAATGATGAGAACATGCTTGGAACATGCTCATGCTTTAGAAGCATGTGTGACTGGTCCCTTATCCGAACATTTTTCTCATCCAAGCCCCCTGGAGACAGCCCGCACACCGAGTGGTGCGGCTCAGAATTGGCACGACTCGCAAGCGGAATATCAGGACCATATTCCTCAACATAAGGCCAAGTAAAAAAAAAGATTGTTGATCGTCAGAATTTTCCGAAAAATCGGGGCGGACGGGAGGGTTTTATTTTTATTTTATAACTTTTTTTTATATCTACATCGACCGGACATCTTGAAATCTTAGCATGTATTACATCTATGGGGATATGGGTGTACTACCATTGTTGGTTGTGACTGCTACCAGTCTGCCTGGGCACACGCTGAACATGTGCAGATGACTCTGTGATACGCGGTGGCTGCGCAGTTTCCATGAATGCAGGCGTAGATATCAGGTGGTACACTGTACAGACTACAGTGCCATGTATTGTAGTTGCCAGATTTCACACAACTACACTGGAATCACACTGCACTGCGTGATGTCGCTACGGTAAAAGCACGTTGAAGTTGTACATGAGAGCTCGCATACGCTCGTACTGCTAAAAAAGTTCAGATTTCGCTAAACACACGAGTTTTCTACCGTTGATCACGAAAATAAAAAATAAAATAAATCCCGGGACGGACTGAAAAATCGGGGCGGGCGCTGACGATCAACAATCAATTATTTTACTTGGCCTAACCTTATCAGTTTTTTCTTCTATAAATAACCTTATCAATGAGTATAAATTCAAATTTCATGCAGTAGTCCAAAGAAATGAACAGCTAAATTACAATAAAGAATAAGTGAGACTGAGATTAGATACACCGTGCAAGAGCAAAACAAATCCTCAACTAACAAGGTCTCCTTTTCAGTATTCAGTTGTTCGGCTGAGACCTTCATGCTTGATTCAGAAAAAAAAGGAATCTTTCCCATATCAAAAAAACGAATGCTGCCAGTTGTCTTCTGCGTGACTTCATAGTATGATCCAAGCTTGTGCCAATGGGAAATGGATCAATACCAGCTGGTCAGCCATTGGTTATGGATGGGGGGTTTTCAACGGCCGATCGTAACGAAAGAGGTCATAAACGTATTTTTTTACTATTAAATGACTATGTTCAAGCAGTTGGTTTTGTTCTACGCAACTCCACCGAACCTACCTCCATGGTCGTTGTTTTCCTCGTGGAAGTTAAAACCATGTTCGTGATTGCTCTGGTAGACCAGTGCGTCATGTACTGAACAGTTGATCTGTGAGTGAAATACATTTATTTGTTTCTCTGTTTACTTTTCTGGTTACTTTTTAGTTGGTCATATACTAGAAATACGCTGTCTTTCCAACACACTTTTTCTTACTTTCTGCACTCCAGGAGCGTGAGGACAAACATGATAGAAGAGCTGCAGTCGGAGCAGTTCCGTGCACTCGGGCATTTAGAATACTTGTAAGTGACCCCAGTCAAAGTACAATGGCCTGAAACAGATAGCATACGCTCCCAAGGGCAACTCTGCATCATAATATGAGCCAGCACACGCGAAAATCACCCTTAGTGACATATTTTTAGAAACTGAGATGACAGTGGATAAAGGCAGATGGATTTATGCAGAATTCAATGCAAAAACGTTTGAAAAAATCTTGAGTAAAACTTGAGTTACGGGTCTTAGAAGATAGAGCATTATCCCTGATATATCACACATCACACGAAAACAGAGAATGTTTGAAGTGCGTTTTCTCAGTTTGAAGTATGTGTCACTAAGGTCGATTTTCGCGTGCGCTGGCTCATATAGGGTCTCCGACGGTGAAAACTCACACCACGTGTTATCATTCTTGCTGCATAGAACAAAGGTCGGCCTGCGCTCAATACAAATATCTGTCGTACTCATGTTCAGGACTCGCGTAAGCCGAGTTAGTTTCTGGCGTGAAGAGCTATTTTAGATCTTACTCTACTGCTCTCTAAACGAGCTGGGCTTAAGCGTATAATGTAAGTCACAGTAACTTACTGCTCCGTGTGCAGTGTGTTTTCGACGTCGGCAGACTCGGTAGAAAGGGTGTAAGGAGGTGCACACCCTTGGGAGCTTATGTGTGTTATTAATGACGTGAAGTGCCTCCTGCGAACGTTGTTTATGGACCGTTGCAACTATTCTTCTATATTGTGGATGATTGATGGAGTTTTCAACACTTGCATTGTCGCATAAACACGCTCTTACTATGGACACTTCGGTTCGAATTGTTGCAAAGTTAACCAAGACATACAGTCAACTTTGCGTACAACGAGACTCGATGGGGCATCAGAAAAGTGTCCTTATGAGCGAAGTGTCCCTATACCCGAAGTCTCATTATATGTATCACAGTTTAATGGCACTTTGCTCTGGGCATGGACATTCTGTCTCTATTCGCGAATTGCCGTTATATCCGCAGTCGTTATTAGCAAAGTTGACTTTCCAAGGGTTTAAAATTGATTACAAATATTGCACATGTATTCATACCATGATACCGGAGGTACTACGAAGAGTGTCCATGATCATAGCAGGGGTTTTGTTGCCTCGTGGCATCATGCTAAGTCTTGTAGAAAGGCTCGCTGCTGTCTTCTTTGTGTGTTTCAGAGATCTGTCCGACAATCGGCTGGCCGAATTACCTTTCGCAATTTTTGACTGCCTAACCGAGCTCAGAAGTCTGTAAGTACTTAACACCATTCCTCAACTCTAAGGGTGCGTTCTTAAATCCTCTTGGAAAAGTTGGAGACTCTCCGAAAAGTTCGAGAGCTTTAGGAGGCTCTCCAAAGCTCTCCAAGCTTCAGAGGTGGTTGAAACTTGCAGATTTCCTGCGGTTTGGGATCAGACAATGCAAACTACGGCTAAAAGCCACGTCGTTGATCATGAATGTACGCATTTCCCTTTTCGAATACGCACAGCGCGTACTACATTCGTGGCACTCAAGATTGCGGCCCCTTTGGCGCTTCATATTGCTTCACATGTGCAAAATATCTCCGAATTCTTCGAGACACATTCTTAAATTACATCAGTTTCTTCGACTTCTTTTTTCTCCTTCTCCGAGAAGCTAAAGAATACTAAGAACGCGCCGTAAATACAGGGTGTAAGCCCACCCCACCCTCACTGATAAACACATGGGTTAGTGATAAGAGTTTTTGCAAGACCCAGAATCTACACGACACGATTGAAGTAAATAGCGTAGTCTCAAGAATTCACATACACTGGAAGTCACGTACTTCGAGAAGTAGTACGTACTCGGGTAAGTCGTACACCTGCTTAGTGGGGTCCTTTTTTGTCGCTCTGATTTTCCTTCCACAAATGTGTACAGATAGGACGTACTCTGATAGGCAAGTCCCAATAGAGCTAGCCTCGCATACTACGTACTTTTAGGTGTTTTGCATACACATTTCTTTACACATGACAGCTTCGCTTGGCAGGTAATTCAGTATGTGGACAATGCGGAGAGGGCTGTTTGCCGTGCTGGGCGCCTGGTTTGGTGGCACTAACCACATACATTTCTGAGTGCAATAAATAATTTCAAGCATGTTGACATACTGCACATGTATCGAATCGGTGAGGCCACACGAGTCGACTTTGGATAAGAAATGCCTCGGATACTACGTGCTGTCTTCCATTCCCCGAGGGGTATGATTTATCCGAGTTCCGCTGTAAATACAAACGTGCTTATATACACACGAGAGATTGGAAACTGTGTCGCAACTCTGAGTTTCATGTATCACTACGATCATCAGGCAACTGAATTGAGCACACTTTGAACAGCGAAGCACACCACTTGATTACGGTAAACGTGCTTATACATACGGACAAAGGGTAATGTCAATGCACTTAAATCACTCATGGATCTGACACTTTTCTGGTTATCTTCTATTATGGAATAGGATTCCATAAACATTATGCCCGAGGACATGCTCGAATGTGCCAATCCGTGGGCCCCAGATCCGGACTTGCCAAGTTTGGACATGGTCGAGTATACGAATTCCGATAAAGCGCGCAAACTCACAATAATACCAATTTCTTTCCTTTTGCCGTGGCTCAAATATTCCTGGCCCTGCGTGTGAGTGCTGGCAACCAATTTCTTTTGGCACGTAATTCCTGTTTGCATTGCTAACCCCATCCTTTTTTTAAACCATATGGATCTGAAAGCAACTTGAACTGTTTGATTTGATCCAAAAAATCGAATTGATTGGCTTTGGCAGCGATCTAGATTCAGGTCACAGAATCAAACCCAACCCTAGTGAAAAATGCTGCAAATATGTTATGCCTTTTCATGTTTGAATGTCCAGGTTTCTGTGTCATAATGTGATCAAAATCTTGTCTCCCGTCCTGTTTAAACACAACATCAAGCTCCAAAATCTGTAAGTAAACTGACATGTACTCAGACATACATTTACATGCATACTTGCACGCGCGCACTTACACACATGCACACACGCACACTCTCACACACATACCCACATATATACACACCCACACACACGTACACACACACACCTTCCTTCCTTTCCTTCTTCCACTGCCATAATTGGCTATGTGGCCCCATAAGGGGCAGACTAGGAGACGTGTTGTACACCGGGCGGGGAACAACAGATTCAGCGCGCGCAGGCTACGCGAACAGCGTTACATTTGTGCCTCGCAATATCCTGTGGCCGACGAAAACTGTGCGCACAAGTGCCACAGATGAGGGGCTTTGCCACAGGCTCCATGCGGGACTGGCCAATAGCGTCGACAGTGTCACAGCAGGTGACCCGACATCCCTGTCGATCCTGGGCGATGTCACCAAGCTGCTCCAGAGGAACGCCAGCAGCCATTTTTTCACCGGTTCCCTCGCAAACCCACACTTACATTGGAAACAACCATTTGAGATATCGATCTATTTCGAAAACTGTATTACAAAACATGATCTCCAATCTCCATTGAAGAATCTAACCAAAAAGAACAAAGAACGGAGAGCTGGAGACGCACGTACCCGGCCCCGTACCGGACACACAGCCAAGGAGGATGACACCGTAGCGTCCCCACGCTTGACTTGGCAAAGAACACAGCAAGCAAAGAAAACCAGCCAGCAAGCGAGCGCAGTTCAAACATTTTGAACAACACGCGCAAGCAAACACGTGACAGAAAATAATGCATGATGTCATCAGCTCACGCGCGGACATGCAAAAAGTCAAGAACGAGTGCTGCAAGCAACAGCACAAATAAATAATAATTCAAACAGCGAAGAACTAGAAAGGCAGATTTCTATTATTGAAGAACAAGAATGTATTGTAGAGTTCCAGCGCAACTGCCGGAGGATGCTGGTACCCACCCGAAGGGTGGTTGCTGCCCCTGTCAGAGAGATAGAACGAAAACTGAAGCAGAGGAGTCGCGTTGCAGTGAAACGCACAAGGTATGAATATTCGAGCAGTGTCCAATTATGACATACCGAGTAATACATGTAAAACGAAGACAAACACTAACAAACGGAGAACGTTCCAACAGCCATTCCAGTCCTTCCAGCGCTAAGGCCGTCATCACACTACGTTCACCGACTCCCGTTTACGTCTACGTCTATGGTGAAAAAACCAAAACTGGTGGTCGTGTTATCAGACAGGCACAGTTCTTCACGCGTACACGCAATCAGGTTTGTGGAGAAATTTGAACGCACGTACATCGAAGTACAGGGTCGCTCGGAAAAAGGCTGGAGGAGATACGCACGTTCATACAAAAAGTCATATACCCCCCCCCCCCCTCTCCCTACCACGTCTACGTCTCCCGTTTCCTCTGCTCCCGTTTCCACCCCGTATACGGATCATCATGACAACCGACCAAAAACTCCTAACGTGGACGTAGCTTTGTACCGTGGTGTGATGGCAGCCTTACGGGGTCCATGCGGTGGACATTTGGACGGTAACGCGCCGTACAGCAGCTGACGAGGGATTCGACCTTGCATGCGGGACACGTCGCCAAACCATAGACGTCGGCGGACTCTGACTTTATCCACGACCTCCTCCATATCGCCCCACATCTTGCAATCCTGGAGAGGGGAGATGTGCTCCTCTATCTGCCAACCACGATTTACCTTCAGGATGGAACGCATGCACTGCAGGTGAAAGGACTCCAGGCGACGGAATCCATAAAGAAGGACGGCCAGGACAGTCACTCCATACACAATGCGCTTAAAATGGCGATGCTGGAGTCATCACTGTCGAAAACCCACTCCCGCAGCATACAGAACGCACCCGATGCAGCAGCAACTCGCCGAGACACATCAAACGAGATCCGGGCGTCTGGCATAACATGCCAACTGAGATAGGGAAAGGCCTCAACGTAGTCAACAACACCATCCAAAGGGGTCTGGTCGGCATCCACAATACCAGCTCCAGCCGCCATGAATTTGGTCTTGGGCATATTGACATATTGACACTGCGATTTGCAGATGACATTGATCTGGTGGCTGGCAGCGAGGAAGAACTGCAAGACCTTACTGGCCGGCTGGACAGCACATAAAAATCATACGGCATGGAAATCAGCACTGAGAAGAGTAAGCTGCTGGTAACGGGAGCAAGCAAAGGTCTGTCCGCAAGCATAGCCATCGGCGGGAAGCAGCTCGAGCAGATTGACGAGTTTAAATATCTGGGTAGCACGATTGCTGATGATCAGCGTTCAATCAAAGAAGTGAGGAGTCAGACCGCAGCAGCCTCGGCTGCTGTTGGGTTCGTGTTTCCTATAGACCCATTGCACATCTCATGTGTCCCATGGCTTTTTTCAAACTGTGTGCAGATATCTTGGCTTCAACTTGATCTCATCCTTGCCTGGTGAACTCTTCTCCACCAACCAGCAGCTTCTGACCTTGTGAGTGTCTTTTTCACACGGGTATTGTTTTTCTGTTTAGATATTAGGTTAGGGTCTGTCCAAACGTGTTGTCATTTAATTAGCGCAATTTCGACAAAACATAGACTTTGTGAGTTCCCATTCTGCAAGCAGTACATTTACATTGGTGTCATCGTAGCCTCTCAGGGTCAGTGCCTTTGAAAACCTGTCCAGGTATGCAGATGAGGCAACTGCTGGTACAGAACCGCAGTTCCTTATTTCATATACATGAACGGCGTGCTGGGCCACAGTGTGGCAAGTTGTACTGGCCTGGCTTACTGCTTCAACGCGTACGTGTGTGTTTCTTGTTCTGGTTGTTTTAGGGAAGTACAGGACAACTTCTTGAAGGGATTTCCCAAGCAGCTATTTTTAGGGACACCACGTTTGACTTCAGTGTAAGCACTAAACACATACATTGTTTTCTAGACCAAATTGGACGTGCGTCTCCAAATCTTCAATGCAGTACATGCATCGGCGCAATCCACACCGGTGCAAAAGAACACTAGGAAATTTTAGAACCAAACGTGTTCGTTCCCTTTTCTTCACAGCACGTATGGAGTATTTCGCTCCTGCTCTTGTAGTAGTTGAGCACTCTCGTGCGGGATAGTGCCTTTGCTGTTTGCGTTATGCAAAGCTCACTGACTTGTCAGTTTGAGCACTCTGGCAAGGTACGTTCGGGCCTGGTTTAAATCTGGCTTTGGGAAATGTATTTTTCATCTCTATCAGGTTTGGCCTCATTTTCTCTGTGCTGCGTGGATGAGTCCACAAAGGGCGAAACAGTTCTGTATGCAGATTGAGTACAGACAGCAATTAAAATGCATAAAGTGAGGTGAGTTCACAAGAAGACGGATGATGAGATTCTCGCAATAATGGGTGGGGTAGCAGCCCAGGGCCTCCGAAGAATGGACTTTTTTCGGCAAATCGGTAATTGATCCAGTTCAACTGTTTTCATGTAAACGCTAACCTATTTTTTTCCACCATGCTGACTTTCAACCCGGGCTGAACATTCTCATGTACACACAGCCAGACTGGATCGTTTACATGATGTGTTGTGCTTGACCCTTGTTATAATGTCAACCCTCCCGAGAAATCATACGGTCGTACTTCTCAGATGGACAGCCAAGGATAAATTTATAGAAAAAGAAAAAAGGACCAAGTCAGTCAGTGTGGTGCAATGTTATCGCATGAGCTGATTGTTTAGTAACTGGCGGTGTTAGTGGACAAGCGCAACTACTTCCTTAGTCCGTTTTCTTTTCTAATATTAATAAATTTATCCTAGTTTTGTTCGTATCTCATGCCACGTTTGCACAGCACTCGCTGCACAGGAAAATGTACTTGTAGCGTGAAAGTGGTCACATGACCATGGTCAAGTGACCATGGTCATGTGACCTGGCAGGACTCTACAGTAGGCCCAGGCAGATTCTGCTCCACTCACCGCGATATTTTGCCGCAAAATGTTCCTGCGATATCTTTGATAATTATTTTGCCGAGCCTGGCACAAGAATCTCGATATTTTGCTCCATTTTGTTGCGGAAAAACGTGTATTTTATCCAATTCCCGTACAATTCCGTACGTTTCATAAAAATCGCCGGGTCGTTTTCTCAACACGGGTTTCCACGCACGTGTCCCTGAGTTCTTCCAAAATCTTGTCGATCCACAGTGAATCCTAGTGATATTTCGATGACATGATCTCGTCCGGGGCAGTATATCATGCTAAACGGGTAAGAAACAAGGAAATCCAAGCATTAGGCATAGATTTTACCCAACATCTCGATAATTTGCTCCGATTTTGCCAGCAATTTCCGCTCTTTCAATTCTTCGATATTTTGCCTAAAGAATTTCCGGCAGAATCTGCCTGGGCCTACTCTACAGTCAGTTTCAACAGATCAGCAATCCTGGCGATCGCCCGGAGAGTTTGCCGTCTTGCCATGTGAGCTTCCTCGAAAAACTCACCTTGAACTCAAAGAAATGTTCAGTACAAAAGCATGAAAAATGACAACTTACTCACGTCGGTACATGTGCGTCTGGTTTACAATAAACGAGTTCTTCCTCGTATCGATATGGAGTCAGAGAGGACATTTCGAAAGTGTGGTAAATGTTGAGGAGCGGCATGGGTCCCAATTTGTTTTGCGACCAAATACTTCAAGTAGTTTTTTTGAGCTGCGATGCAATTTACTCTCACCATGTGACGAAAATGACATGAACACAGACTCATTCCCAAGGCCATGCCTTGACAAAGCTATCTGTGTGATTTCGACGACATTTTGAGAAGAGCAGACACCTGTGAAAGCTGATAGAAGATGGCGTTGACTCCTAAATTCTAATAAATTGGCGATCTTGAAATACTAAAATAATTCTCAAAAAGAAATCGATCGGTCGATGTGCTGGTGTATTCAACACGTAGCTACAGCGCAATGACGTCTATTCACTCGCACCGTTTCAGTGTTGTGGGTGTGTTCACATGGCGTGAGCCAGTCAAGTGTTGGTCAATTTGGCAGGAAGCGCGAGCTCCCAACCAGTCGTTTGGCGAAGCCACCTTCTTTGTCTTGTACCGGCACATCGAAGTGAAAAAAGTTTTACTTGAAGACACTACTTCGAAGTAGGTTAGGATTTGAACTCACAACTTCATGGTCAGCAGACAGCATTCATAGCCACAAGCCCAAAGAGGAAAGAATAAATCGTGGGTTTTGATAAAATATCGATACTCGCTTCCAGGGGAAATTGTAAACCATGGGAAAAGGCCAGAAACCTGGCCGAAATTCTAACTCATTATTGGCTGGTCCTGGTGGTTCCGAAACCTTCACAGAACACTTCGCCGTGCCCTAACAAGCCCTTCTCAGATGATGTACTTTGTTGTCCAAATTTCCCTTATCTTCATACTTTTTTTCAGACCAAAACCTGATGTCCTCCGCTTTGTAGCATGCTGTCATTTCGTTTTGCTCCATGCAAGAGGCCTCGGCTATCGGAGGGAAAGGAACTACAGCCAGCTCACGCATGTGGACCAAAGTTGGGTACTACGTATCTAGTATTGACTGAGTATGAGGTCAATATAGGACATAAAAGCCGGGTAAAAGACCGAGGCGAAGCCAAGGTCATTCCCAGTTTATGATTGCACAACCGTTGCATCATCACCTACTCATACGACCACTTATCAATCTCTTAGTATTGACTCCCATTGATGTTCACTATACCTAAGCAGTCAAATATTCCTGCATATTTTACTCCTTAGGGCTATATTGACTGCTTTTATTTGACTGCTTAGGGGTTGAGCAGTTGAACGGTGCCTAGTGCAGCATGGTCACTGTACAGGTTGCATGAGCAGCATGCAATATCCCATACATAGTCGCATGAGTAGGTGAAGGTGCAACGGTTGTAGGGGTGAAACAATTATACCGAATACTCGAGTACTCGCTCGGTTTTTTCAAAAATAATCATACTCGGAATAAATCAGAGTACTCGTTCATACATGGTACATGCATTTACCACAGAAATCTGCAGTTTCAGAGCAGCAGTGGGCAGATATCGACGTGCAGACTGTGTGGTGAACATTGGTTCACGAGTAGAGAGAGCCCAAATGACCCACCAACCAATATACCTGAGAAAAATGACTTACACTCGGTTCAATCAGGGTTGTATCATGTAATTTTAAGGCCCTTGGTGTACAATTTTTAGGAGATGAAGAATACTCGAATACTCGAATATTCGATCGGAGAAAATCAGAGTACTCGAACTCGGGATCTCAGTGCCAACTTTCACCCCTAAACGGTTGTGCAATCATAAACTGGGATTCATGAGGTTATCGCTCCGGAATTTGAAATACGGAGTGTTTATCCTGATAAATATAATATTGACTGAGTACGAGGTCAATATAGGAAATAAAAGCCGAGTAACAGACCGAGGCGAAGCCAAGGTCTTTTACGAGGTTTTATTTCCTATACTGACCAAGTACGAAGTCAATATTAGATACGAACGGGCTACTGCATGCTGCTCGTGCAATCCGGGAAAGTAGAGTGACCTTGCACTAGGCACCGTTCAACTGCGGAACTTATAAGCAGTCAAATATAAGCAGTCAATATAGCCCTGAGGAGTGCAATATGCAGGAATATTTGACTGCTTAGGTATAGCAATAATCAATGGGAGTCAACACTGTTGAGAACGAAAAAGGAAGACGACATATTCTCCAGACATTACGGACAACGGGAACAGGCTACGTCGAACAACATTAATTAGGGAGATGAGGAGACAGAGACCAAGATGAACGAAACGACTACATTGTGGAAGAGAGAGACAAAAGAGAGAGAGATCAAGTGAGAAAGGCAAGATAAAGGGCCTGGGTAGCTATGGCAATTATGGGCGCGACAAGTAGAGACCCAGGCCAACGGAACAAAAGAAGACACAAGGTGAGTAGGAGATTGCATGCAGGCTAGCTTGGATAAGGTTGTAGAACGTACGGGGGGAGGTACCTAACAATACTAAGAGAGTGATAATTGCTGATATTAGAGATCCTTAGCAAAAGTACGATAACGCTAACTTTTACGGTACTCACTCCCAGCCATGACAAAAGACGTTATCGGGCAACGGAAAAACGTTACAGAGCTCAAAATAACGGGCAGACGTGCGTTATGGTAATTCTGCAAAAAAAATGCAAAACTCACATTGTTTTGTAACTGGCGGGAGATAAAAAGCACGTGCCGATCGACGGAGTCGAGATTGCTTCGACTTGTGAATTTTAGATCTTTTTGGCGAGTTTTGCCTTTCAGTTGACAATGTTGGCGTCCTCTGCTTCATGTCTTTCACCCTCTATCCCATCTGGGCAACAAAGGACCAGTTCCGCTGCACTCCTGAGGAAGAAATTCATCAGCCTCTCCTAGACTTGATGGAGCTGGAGAACCCTTACAGTCTTCGGTGCTGCATTTAGGAAAGGTTTTCCAAGGACCTGGGCACAGCGAAAACTCATTTTCGTCGTACCTTTGCCATTCCAGAGCGGAAGACCTCGCCAAAGTATTCGTTCGGAACGACAGCAAACTAAACCCTGGTTCAAAATTTTGAATTTCCCGCACTTGTTTCCACGAAAATTCATATCGCCATGGTTGTCACGACTACTTTGTCTGAACTATAGCGTACATTGTGCTAAGGGAAAAGTCAGCCTGAACGATCCGAAGTACGGAAAGGTTTGCGTTTACGTTAGCGTTTATTTAGCTAAGGATATCTAATATTTGTTCAAATCACGCTTGATATTAGTTCGTCTCCCGGAAACTTTGCCGTACATGAGTTCGTCATAAACGATTAATTTTGACTTGATACGATGCCTGGCCAACCATAGGATTGGCCCTACAGTCAATTTAATTGGAAACTGGCACCCTAAACTTTTGGTGTCTCCCACACATAGTTGTAGATATCTTGAAGACAACAGTACATCCTGCATTGGGTGACCGGTGCAATTACTCTTTGCGACATTTGAGGCCTGAAAAGTCCAATAACAGGGAAATAGTAATTAGGACAGGTATGCCATGGCAAACTGTATGGAGAAGCAGATCCCAAACCCAGATTTTGAGATAAAAAGTGGGTTTTGATCCTCAATTCGTGACCCAAATCCGACTTTTAAAAGCCAGCGGCACGTCCCTATTTCTGATGAATGGACTGTAGTTTGTACCGATGGAAAGTTCGCCTTATCAGTGTTCATCCTAACGAGGTTTAACTGTAGTAAGAAAGAACATGTACAGATTAATCTATAGGTGTTGGACCCTATAAACAGAGATTTTTGTCATTGTGTTGGCTTTTTTGGAAAAATCCCGCCAATCATGGATTGACTGTGCTGGATAGTTTGAGCACTGCTAACCTCTCAAGGAAGACCAGGTTCAAGTACGTCAGTTTGCCGCAATGTGGTCTTTCACTCGCGGGGCCGAAGCTGGTGGAAACGATGCCACCAGTGACCACCAGCTAGCTGGCAGACATGTTGCTAGAACCTAACTGAGCGTGGAGGCCAGCAAGCTCTCGGCAAGGAAAGAATGATTCGTGTGGCGAAAGTCTTTTCGTGCAATTGCGAGCTACATTTGCATAGCACTGGCGTATAGCTAAAGCTATGACTTAAACTACTTACGTTGCTTCTTGATTTTCACTCCTGCTTCAAGACATTCATGTATGTACTAGCCCGGGCTGCTGTTTTTATCGTGCCTAGCCAGAGCCTCATTAGTCATGATTTATCATCGATGCCCACGAAAGACTACAGCAAACAATAGTAGGGGTATTTGAAAATACTAGCCTAGTAAAATGAATAAAACCTATGGAACGTATCGCTTTGAATTTCTGCGCTCACAGCCTTTCCTACTTCGTGAAGTGAGCCCTATAATTTATTATGTTGAATTCCTGGCACTTCACAGAAGTATGTTCCTTTTGCGTATTCTGCACGCATATGTTCTCCTCATTGGCCTCCCTTTTTTCCTCGTTTCTTTTGTTCATTTGGCTTATGCGAAGACTAGCCATGGCGCATGTCGTCCTTTTTCGTTCGTGATGTCAACGAGGACAAGCGTATAATAATAATAATAATGAAGCGCTGCAACCTGTGTCTGGCCGAGAAGCTGGAGATTGCCTGGGCCGACAAGACCCGCTCCCTCAACAAGAGGTCAGAGCTTGTGTCCAAGTGTCGTCATGAAAACAAGTTCTACCTCTGTAACTTTGCGCGCAAGGTCAAGTGAATCTAGCTGGTAGTCCCGCTGCCAAGTGTGTGTGTGTGTGTGTGTGAGTGTGAGCGCGCATGTGTGTGTGTGTGTGTGTGTGTGTGTGTTTGTGTGCATTCGTGAGAAAGAGAGTGCGTGTGGGCGATTGGATAAGTGCGGGTGCAAGTATGTGTGCGGTAGGTGTGAGAATGAAAGGATGAGTATTGTGGCCGTGTGTGTGTGTGTGAGAGAGAGAGAGAGAGAGAGAGAGAGAGAGAGAGAGAGAGAGAGAGAGAGAGAGAGAGAGAGAGAGAGAGAGAGAGAGAGAGAGAGAGAGAGAGAGAGAGACAGACAGACAGAATGTTTGTGTGAGATTTGGAGAATGTGTGTGTGTGTATGTAAGATTTAGAGAATGTGTGTGTGAGATTTGGAGAATGCGTGTGTGTGAGATATAGAGAATGAATGTGTGTGTGTGTGTGTGTGTGTGTGTGTGAGAGAGAGAGAGATTTAGAGAATGTGTGTGCGGATGCGCGTATGAGTGTATGTGTATGTGAGAAAAGGGAGAGAGTGTGGGTGTATGTTTGTGTAGTGGTGTGGGCATGTGTGGATTTGGCATTTAAAAGTCCCCAGCTCTATTCTATATCATTCAGACCTACTGCTGCATAGCCCCAAGTCTGAAGACTTGGCAACTTCACGCCTGCACCTGACTCTTGCGCTATGATACGCGTCGCCTATGACACCCCTCGGAATTTCCCACCTTTCTCCCCCTTATGTTCTGGCTGCCCGTTTTGGATCCATCAGTTGCCTGATGATCGTAGAGATACGTGAAACTCGGAGTTGTGACAAAGCTTCCAAACTCTCTCTCTTGTGTAATAATAATGATAATAATAATAATAATACACAGAGGCAATGAATGTGGCTCGATATTCGGACTTCAATGATGGAGCATTAGCAGCGCCAAAGAGAAAATCCAACCTGCCCACCTTCTATGTGCTCTGTTTTCCTAGCTCTTGCTCTCTAGCTCTGCAACTATTAACAAAAACATTGTATTTGTCACCGCATTCACACCCAACCAGCCAAACACGTCATTAAAATGCATGCAGTGAACATAGTCCTAGGACCGGAAGTGTCATGTTTTATCCAGTCGTGGTGTGGTGTTTGTAGTACCGGGGATCCGACTGCCTATGGATGCCAAGGGACACGCCATCCGACTGTTTACAGGATTTAGACTACAAACTGGACTCCCGACTGAATATAGTGACCCGACTGCCTACTGAGTCCAACATAGGAGCTGGTTCAAAGGATCATGATCAGAGCACTTTGATCTGACTTACGATATTCATGTCCGTGAGATGACCAACACCCTCAGAGATTTCAGTGTTAGTGCATCTCTCAAAGGACCATACGCCACGGTGATATCAAGACCGCAAATACTGTTTCTTGTGTGTCATTCCCCTCTGCTTCCTTGCATCCAGGAATCTCATAAACGATCGTTTAGAGGTGTTTGATCTATGTACCCTTTCTCATATTTCCAATATTGAACTAGTTGGCCTGCATGATTTGGATCGTAAGTGAACTTGTGCGTTTTGGTAGGGAAGGTACTTCGTATTTTAACTACTACTATTTTATATGCTGGTCACGAACGGGTGTACACGAAAAAGGGAGACAAAGTCAGGGCTCACAGCATCACGCAAAAGCGTGGGCGCCATTTTGGACAGGCCGCTGGCACACGAGCCAGCCAGCATGCCAGAATCGTGTCCATGCGGTCAGGCAGATATCTCTGAAAACTTGAAAGTGGGGTGCATTCAAAATGTTCATTTGTACCAATGCTTTTGCCTAGGCCTCTGAAACTCTAGGAACATACTCTCAATACCCATTGTGAGGATTTGTCCGAGAGTTTTTTGTTTTAATCGATACGGTTTGGCGTACATATGGAGCCAAAGTATCAGTTGGTGCAGGCGTAATTCTGATTTGGATTATTGTACTAAAATTTAAAAGTCTCTCAGAGAAGTTCTTCTAATTTTCCTACTGAAAATTTTAAGCTATTGGCCATCAAAATCGGGCCAGAGACGGGTACAAACGAACATTTCACAGGCAACACCGTAGCGCTTTCAAACGCGTACACGTGGATGACTCTGGCAGTGATCGTGAGATCTCGAGCGAGGAAGACGAAAGTTTTCAGACTGTTGGGCGCCCTCCAGTCAAGCCCCAGAAAACATCGTTCGACCCAATCGCTGATGAATCGTGGAAACTAGTATCCAAAGAACCCCACCAAACAAGGAAGGCAGTCGTGTATGTGGAAAATCTGCACGCGGATTGCACAGAGGAACGAGTGACAGAGTTCACTCAGCAGCGATCTGTGGCCGTGGCCAAATCCGTCAAAGTCCATGAGTGCAGCATGCACACCACGGAAGACGGGAAAGTCTCAGCCCGATTGACACTCGACGCCACTGGATTAGAAACAGTCACTGCTGCGAAATTCTGGCCACGACCGCTTTACGCTCGAGCCTGGCGACACCGCAAACGGCCGCAGGGTGACAGCTCATCTGGTGCAGCTGGCGCCGGCAACGTGGGCAGCAGAGGCGATAGGGACAGTGAGGAAGAGGCTGCCTCAGCTGGAGCGATTCAGTCACACAAACACCAATGAACACCAGCTGCGCAAGGACATACCCAGTAATGAAGCTCCTGCTGACAAATGCTTTTGGGCTGCTGTCAAAGTTTGGAGCCTTCCAGCATGCTGTTGCACGGAGCAGATCTGACATCGCTATTGTAACAGAGACTAAACTCACCCCGGAGAAAGCCTCACTATCTGACTCCTCCATGCCGGGCTTCCACCCACCCCTCCGACTTGACCGATCTGCTCAAGGTGGCGGAGTTGCAGTCTGGGTCCGGGACTCCCTCTCCTTTGACCACCTGAGTGACATCAACTGCCATGGCCATGAGGTCATCTGGCTTCGCCTGCACCTGGACAATGGCCAGAAAGTAGTTGTATGTGCAGTGTACCGACCCGGGTCGTGCCCTGGACAAGATGTCTCTCTGCTTGAGTATCTTGACTCAGTCATGGATCAAGCTCAATCCCTCGGGAACAGCGTCGTGATAGCCGGGGATTTAAATGTTCATAATGAAAGCTGGCTATGCAGCACGAAGACTACACCGGCTGGTGAATACATGGAAGAACTCCCTGCGTTCCACGGGCTCCACCAGCACGTTACTCAACCGACACGTGGTGAGAACACCCTGGACCTCATACTCAGCGACTTCTCGGAGACCTCAGTGGTCGTAAATGTACTGGACCCCATTGGAGCATCAGACCATGCCACCGTTGTGGCCACTTTTGATGCCACCCCACTCCGCGAACCACCGACTAAACGGCGCGTTTGGAGGTATGCTCAGGCAGACTGGGGCCGGCTTCGGCACTTCTACTCAACAGCAAACTGGAATATATCAGAAGACCCCGAGGCGTCGTGCAGATCAGTAACCGCTGTTGTCATGGAAGGCGTGAATCGCTTCATTCCACACAAAGAACTTTCGACGAAACCAACAGATCCATCCTGGTGGACGCCGGAATGCTCAGCCGCTACCCAGGCAAAGAAGAATGCATGGAACCGTCTCAGGAGACACCCTACATGCCACCAGCAACTCATTGACTGCAATGCCAAAGTCCGAGCCTCTGCCAATTGCCTTCGTCTCGCAAAGCAGGCAGAACCTGCCCGCATCCGAGATCGGCTCAAACATGGATCACTGCGAAACAAGCAATGGTGGTCACTCCTGAAGCAAGCTGCAGGCTCTGGCCGCAGCTCGTCTATCCCTGTCCTACGCAATGCCCAGGGTAGAGAATATGTCACCAACCAGGAAAGGCTACTTGCTTTGGAGAATTCTTTGCGAGCAAATGCAGTCTGGGTGATCAAGATCTACAGCACTCCGACCTTCCTGACCTTCATCCTAGGTGTACATCTGCCCTGACAACTGTCCGATTTCGGGAAGCGACAGTCCAGCGCCAGCTCCGCCAGCTGGATCCAACCAAGGCTACCGGACCCGATGGCATCCCTGCCAGAGTTCTGAAGCAGTGCTCAAAAGTTTTGGCTGCACCACTTGCCAAGCTGTTCTCACTCTGTTTTCGGTGTCATGTCCAGCCCTCTCTCTGGAAAGTAGCCCGTGTGGTCCCGATACACAAGAAGTAATCTCATTCTGCTGTTAAGAACTACCGACCTGTGTCCTTGTTATCTGTTGTCTCCAAAGTCATGGAGAAGATTGTCAACACTGCCATAATCAATCATCTTGAGCATGAAAAGGCTCTGTCCATCCACCAGTACGGATTCCGGCAGGGGCTCAGCACATCTGACCTTCTCACGTCTCTCAACCACTCCTGGGTCTCCGAAGTCAACCGTGGTGGCGCAGTCCGCGTGCTGGCTGTCGATATAGCAGGAGCATTCGACAAAGTTTCACACCGAGGCGTGCTCCACAAGGCTGCGTCATATGGCATCACTGGTCCCCTCCTCAACTGGCTGTCTGACTACCTGTATGACAGGAAGTTGCAGGCAGTAGTCGGCGGAGCATCTTCAGAACCATACCAGATTGATGCTGGGGTCCCACAAGGGAGCATCCTTGGGCCCACACTGTTTTTGCTGTACGTGAATGACGCCTGCGACGTCCTACCGGAAGGGATCACTCCGGCTGTTTACGCAGATGACACCACGCTTTATGCCCACATCCCAACGCCACATGCTGTGACAGAAGTGTGCCGCAACCTCCAAGCTGGTGTGGATGCACTTGCTGAATGGGGTGCTCAGTGGCGCGTCACTTTTTGAGCCAACGAAATCACAGGCCATGACTGTGTCCCGCCACCGCAGACCCTGGGAGACACCACCCATCAAGTTCAACGGCACGGCGGTCCCAGAATGCTCGCGGCTGAAGCTCCTTGGAGTGACGTTTGATGCCCATCTAACATACTCGGAGCATCTTCGAGGAACTGCAGTGCGTGCCACACAGCGAATTGGTTTCTTCCGGAAGGCGTGCCATGTCCTGGACCCACCGGGCCGGGCCACAGCATACCGGGGGTTCATTCGGCCTCTAATGGAGTACTGTCCACTTGTATGGATGGGAGCTGCGGCTACCCATCTCTCACAGCTGGACCGAGTCCAGCATCGTGCCCTCACCCTGATTGGGACAGGGGCTGCAATGGACACTCTGTCCCTGCGGCGCCGTGTGGCCGGCCTCACAACTCTGTACAAGCTCCATTACATCGCAAGCCCGCCAGCTCTTGCAGCGACACGCCCAGCCAGAGCCATCGCACCTGCCACACGTCGCCGCTCGGCAGCCAACCTTGCGCACGAGCTTCAACTCCAGACAGCCCTACCTGCCAGATCGTGCAATGTTGCGCTGCGCTCTTCCCCGGAGTGCCTCATCGAAGCCTGGAATGAACTGCCAGCCACTCTCCTCCGCGATGCACCGTCTGCCAAAGGGATGCAGCAGTTCAAGGTTCAGACCTACCGCTACCTGAAACGGTCGGGTTGGTCATTGGCCACGGACATCGCCCCCTAGGCTACTGCCAGTACGACCCTGTTCATGTTCTCGGAGCACTCCCTTCTCAACAAACTCCCAATCCATCTGTCTTTATCTCTCTCTAACTCTCCTCTAATCCTTCGTCAAATCTGCACGGCAATCAGCCTCTACTTTCGCCTCAGCATCATGATCTTGATACTGCTATGTTTGTACTTGTTTGCGTACTTGTTTGCACTCATATCTTTGAATAACAAGTTTCCTGGTTTCCTACCCCCCCCCCCCCTCCTCTCTTTCCTACCCTTAGAGTTCTTGCTCTCCTGCTCCCCTCCCCGCCCTTCCACTCCCCATTTTGTTTCCTTTGGTGCACATGTGCAGCTGTGATGCCGAGACCCTTGGTCGGCTGAGCTTCACAGGTCCCACCCACTCCGTCCTGCTGGATATGTACCATTGTGTCGAGTTCTTCTCCTTATTTTAGTTCATCATGCAGTGAGTGTTCAATAGTAAAAAAAAAAAAAAAAAAAAAAAAACCCCTATCTGCAGTGCATGCAGCCGCGAGGAAGAACCGAGCCGCGCTGCACTTGTGAATGCGGAAACAACACTAGCAGCAAAGCAATTTTTTGAAATGTTTTTGCTACTCGCCTGGCGCTTCATCGCTGTGTCCTCCAGGAGTTATCATGGTTATGGCAGACCGAAGAAATACATGGCCAGCACAACGGCGAAGCCATTGGACTTGTTCTCTTGCAACGAAACGGAGAGGCGAATCAAATAATTCACAACTCCACATCGTCACCGCTGCGCTACACGGCTCTTCGCAGACCAGCCGTATATTTACGTTTACACAACAGGACTTCACGGCGGAGAAACTAAAACTAGAACACGACGTTCTCAGTCGCGAGTGCTGTTTGAAGACCCGGTTGTTTCATGGCTGAAACGATGGGAGGATGCAGACCACGTCGCTGGTTGTGGACGAATGCAATCTCGTTCTGTGTGTCGATGCACCAGACGAAGATTTGTGTGACGCACAGCTTTGGTGCTGGCAGACGCAGTTTTATCTGCGAATGTTCTTGACGATCATGTCAGTCGCGAGGATGGGAGTTCTGACCTTGTTGTCGATCTTCATTCTCCAGACGTTCTGTTTGTAAAAAAAAAGTTTGTGGAGAGGATGGCCGAACAGGACATGACCTACTAGTATGTGCTGCAGTGTGTACTTGTTACTCGCCGCGGTCCTTGTCCTTGATGGGAGTTGACCAGTTTCCTGCGGAAGGAACTGTGTCCTGTGAACGTGTGATGTTGATGGGTGCCTTTGCATCCTCAACAAATGACTGAACTGTGCACCGGTTCGGGTTGTGTACGGCTCAGAGGAGTCAGTTGGTCTCTGTGGATGAGGCGCCCGGATCGGTCAGTTGTGGCCAATTTCGGTTGGTGGTGATGAGCTTGCGTAGTGAGCAACGGAGAAGGGGACGGTGGTGACCATACAGGCCAGGATGGGATTCCTAGGGCCGAAGAAGTATGGTCTGCGCTTCATATAGGACGAGGTCCTAGAACTGAAGTGGAAAGGCTGTGGTGGGAGAGGATGATTTGGATCTGGATCCCTCGAGCACAGTGTTGGCTGATCAGGGGACGCCCTGTGTCGAGGAGCCTGGTAGGCGAGACTCATCTGGGGATGATGAGTTGTTGCGAGTGAGGTCCCAATTTGCTCGTTACCGGATGGATTTTACTACGAGCTCTTTACCGATCTGGTTTCACAACTGTGTAGCACCATCGGATTGAGTGAATGCTTTATGTGCCTGGCACCTGGCGAGGAATTGTATTTTCTCGTGAGCAGTCAGTGATATTGTTCAGTCGTATGAGCCCGATACAAGTGCTAAGTATGCTGTATTCGGCCGATGACAATGGTGTTCGCACCAAAACCTGTGGTGGATTGGACTTGCATCCTGTATCTCCAGTTGACTTACCTATTGTATCCGTCGCGGAGCCTGGTGGATGATACGTCCGGAACTGGCAACGTCGCGGTATCTCCCCCGACTACCATATCGGTCGAGGATAATCACGGGGACGTGATTCTTCAACGGCGGGGGAAATGTCACGTCCCTGAACGTGACTACTGCTGCCTGATAGTCCTGTGACAGCAGGATCTACCTAGTGAGCAGCTCTGTGCTGAGCTGTCACGCCCTTTTAGTACAACATGGTTTGGCCAGTGTCTTGTCCCACGTGCTTAGCATGTAGGTTGAGCGACACGCGCTTTCCCACGTAGGTGACATGCCTTCTTGGCATGACACATCATGTGATCCAAGGCCGGAACCTGGTCAGGTAGGTTCTCGCGTTGTACGTTTCCTGGAAGTGCTTCACTTCCTGGAAATGTGACTCCAGGCTTTGTGCAAAACCACGTCACTACGACGTTCTACAGGTTTCCACGATGCCTCGGCGCTTCGTGCAAAGAGCCAAGACTAATATGACATTGTATAACAAGAGCTAAGTGCAAGGCAGGAGACGTGTGCAAGAACCAAAACCGTCACCGCGCAAGAGGTCAGAGTATCACGCAAGCAAGACCAAGAATGCAGCAGAACTTACCATAAGAAGCCGCTGAACTATGGCACGTTGGGTGAGCGGGCTCCCCAACGTGACCCTCATATACTCACATTGTACTCTGACGTGGGTGAGCGGGCTCCCCACGTCCCAATTTGGCCTTTCTTCTCTCGATGTTTTTCTTTCTCTTCTCGAATGATCACCGTACGTATATTCTGCATTTCTGCTGACTGGCTGCGCACATTCCGGTTTGACTTGTTCTGCTATTTCCTGGAATTACCTCGCAATGATCACGCCATATATCTCTGAAGCACCCTATAAAAGAAGCTCTCATTCTCTCTTTTACTTCAGTTCAGTCTAGTTTTAGTCTAGTCTAGTCTACTCTAGTCTAGTCTAGCAGTCGAGACTCGGTCTCAGCTCTCTGTCTTCGTTTACTTTGAGCTCGGATTTGATACTACTCACAACGTAAAACTAACAGTCTTTGTCTGTTGATCGTGTGGGGTTGAACTTGGACCAAGCCAGCTATATTGGTTGGCCCCTGGGTTGTGTTGGGCTTGTCGTGAGGCCACACGTCTATATTCAGTCGCCGCTCGTAGTGATTTCGGGGTCCGGTCACTGTGAGCCGGGGACGCGACAGTGTTGACATGCCGTATGTTTGGCTTTCAAATGGTTACCGTAATGTCGCGTGCATTAGCCGGGGCTTATATGCCTATAAGCCGGTGATGGAGTCAGGCTTGTACACAAGACAGGCTTATACACGAGACAGGCTTATATGACAAGCACCACTCAATGACCAGGCTTGTATGCGCAAACTGCTGACTTTTGGACGACAAAACCAACATTTTCCAATGGGAAAATGCCATGGGAAAGGTAAGTTTGAAGCTTGAAGAGTGCTGCATGGCCGTCGAGCGCAGCTGGTGTTGATTTCCGCATCTTCCCACGTTTTCCGCGTGTGCAAGTGTACGGTACCATGCAAACATGAACATGTAAAAGGCGCGCTCACCAGTCTTGCGTAGTAGCCCGGCTTACGCACGCGACACGTGGCGCGTCTCGTGTACTGGCCCGGCTTATGCATGCGACAGGCTTGTACGCGAAAAGCTGTTGCAGATTTCATGCTTCTACACGAGACAGGCTTATGCACAAATCCGGCTTATGCACGCGACATTACGGTATTTGTTTCCCCGATGGAGGTAGAGCATGATCGGTGGATATAGATGCACTCACCAGGTGGTGACCTGAGAGACCGTCAAGGCAAACGATGTCGCTCAGCAGGAAAGCCGGGTTCACTGAAGGTGCCGAACATGAACTAGGTATATAGGAGTTAGGGATGCAAATTAGATCAAGACAAGTGTTGCTAGAGATGCGCGTGGGGGCCAGGATGACATTTTCTAGGCTGAAAGTTGAGCAGAGATCTCTGTCATGCGTGCGATGTGCGCTGTTCTGCAGCATGTCTACGTTGAGGTCACCAAATAGCATGAAATCAGTATGCAATGTGTCCTGAACGTCATCAAGGCAATGCTCTAGGTGTTCTCAATAGCTAGCTAGTGATGGTTGTGGTCTGTAGATGCAGCCGATATTGACCTTGTGACGTGGCCGGCATATGTTGGTGTATGCCCTGATGAATAACAGGTCTAGGTGCTGAGGATTGTTGAAAGGAGTTGGTGAGGAGGGAAGGGTCTCTCTTGCACAGACACATACACCACCATGTCTTCTATGTCCAGTGCGGTCGAGACAATGTTAGGTAAAATCAGGAATAGCTACTTCAAGTACATCAGCGTCGGGAACTAAAGTATCAAGCCAGGTTTCAGAAACAGCTAGTATATCAATTTTTTGATCATTGAGAATCTCATGTTACATCATTCACTTTGTTCCTTAAACTGCAAATATTTATGTGAGCAATACGTAAATTTCCAGGGTGGCTATCACATGCGTGGGGTCGCTAGTCATCCAGGGAGACAGGAGATACAGCTGTAGGAGGCAGCTCTTGACCTGGCTTCAAGGGTTCGCACTTGAGCATGATGACATCATAGGGCAATGCGCATTTGACACCCTCGGCGCGTAATTCTTTATTCAAGTAGGATGCGGCGGCGTGACTCCAGCAGTTGTCTCGTCAAGTAATTGTTGATGTAGACTTGGCTACGGTTGTGCTGCATACCAAGCTTGCAACGCATGATGTTTGCCTTCCTGCTGGCATTTGTTTTTACATGTACCTTTCGTGGTCGACCATCCTTGGCGACTGCTCCGCCAATTCGCCTTGCCTCAACTGTTGAGGGGTGCACCTCGAACCGGTACATGAACAAAACCATGTACATACTCGATGATGATGATGCCCTCCTGGGTGTAAATTTGGACAATTTATCACACATGTACATAAAAAGTAAAAAGGACCAAGGAACTCAGTACAAGTTACACTATAATGTCCACACTCACCACCAGTTACTAAACGATCAGCTCATGCGGTAACAGTGCAGAACGTCAGGACCGTCGGTCAGTGTGGTGCCGCAATGTTACAGCATGAGCTGATTGTTTAGTGACTGGTGGTGTTGGTAGACATTAGTGTAACTTGTAGTTCCTTGGTTCTTTTTTCTTTTTATAAATAATCCTTGGCTCTCCATCCGATTTAAATTCTCTAGCCTCTCAAAACCATCACTCAGTGGCATCCCCAGAGGTATAGGAGAAAGCCACGACAGCACACAACAAAGGCTAAATACGATGGAAAGAGAGCATGTCAAAAAGAAGCTGAACACTGTGAAGTTCGAATGGTTTCGAACACTCGTACCGCCAACTATACCACTTTCTATAAATCATCACCTCATTTTGTTTTAGCACGCATCCGGTCCATGATAAAACTGGAGTTTAGGTACTTGTGTATCTACTGAAAAAGGATGAGCTACTTCTGGACAGCCGGGCATTAGGCTCTACCACATTATGGTTTGCAATTTGTTTGCATTTTGGGGGAAAAAAGCATTCTCGTTCGACGTCGAGCATTTTCTTGAATCTCAGGCCTAAAAACGCATCTTTGGCATTTCCCGGCCTAAGATATTCGTTTTCTGCCGTCTAAACTCAATTTTGTGCAGACACCACAGCGATTTCTGGTTTTCAAGTAGATACCTTTTTTTTAAATTAATTTGGTTGCCATGGAAACAGACACATAATTTTGCGTTTCGGGGTGATCCAGCAATAATTTTTAATTTTTTGGAATATTTCGGACATTTCACAAAAGCATTTTGCATTTCCAGTTTAGGCCGATTCCACACTACACCAAATCTTGTCTAAAAAGCCATTTTTCAGGCACTTTTCAGGCAAGTTGCCATGGCGATCACTTTGAGAAACGCGCGAAAGTGAAAAGTGCTTGTTGTCTACAAAGCAACACCAGCACCCTCTTTCAAGGCAACTTTTTACCTTTTCAGGACACTTTTCTGACTTTTCTTCAGCCTTTCGATTTTTTTCCGAATGTGTTCCCTGTCGTATCTTTCAGTGGTGGTGAGTTGTGAGCTGTCAACAATAGGGAGGTTTAGTTCCCACGTAACGGAAACGCGTACGCGGGTGATCCACGTAAAGTGGATGAAGGGCACCCACGTTGCAATGTTGTGTTTAGTCACACGGAACAAACAAAAGCATAAAGCGAAAGGCCCAAACCTGGTCAAAGACGAAGCTACCCGGGCCTAAGATGCTCATCCAATATTTTGATTTCGTGCTTCGGAAACTTTTTCAGCTGAGCACCCTCACAGCTCGCACAATGCGCTCCATTCTGATTTTCACCCACGTTCTGGCGGAACGTGGGTGAGCCTCCATACACGGTATGTCGTGAACCAGAAAACGTCTGTACGTGGGTCACTGAGTATCACGTGGTACACACACGTAAAGTACCCACGGATTACGTGAGACTAAACCTCCCTAATGCCTAGGGTCATTGTTTAGCCAGGAGCTTGAGGGCAAGCTGATCGAGCTTTGGAGCGGACTTTTGAGGCGACCTCCGGGCGGTACAGTTCGCAGGAGCTACGCCGGAGGAGATCGCCATCAAGCTGAATTTGTTTGCTGAACAGCTCCGGGAGGAGGCAATCTATACTGCGTCAATCGTCCATTCCAAAATCGACAACATGAAAACGAAGGCGAAAGGACTGTACGAGACATACACAACGAAAACTGCCACCGGAATGCCTGTTGGCGAGGTTGACAAATATTCGACCTATGATCTGGAATCTGCCTACACAGCGCGCGCTAGCGTGGTCAAATTTCAAGATTGGGCACGCAAAAATGGGTGATATTCGAGGATTTGGACCAACAAAGAGCCTCTCCACTGCCGCCGTTGCTAGATCAAGCACAGGAAAGCCTCACAGTCTAACCTTCAAAGCAAAGTCCCGTGATCGACACTTGTAGGTGTGAATGCAGCTTCACTTTATAAGCCACTTTATGCCTTCAAGGCAAAGCCACTTTCGGCGTAGTGTGGAATCGGCCTTAGCGGCAAAAAAAAGCCTGTGGAAGCGCCAACCAGGCATCAGCTGGCCTGTCAAACTGTATGGATAACCCCTGTGACCATTAGGGACCTGTTGTGTATCGGTAGAAAGACTTTTCATGGCTCATTTTTGTTGTGGTCCTTTCGTTTATTTTGGTTTGTTTTGCGTTCTGCTTTGACTGGTTTGGTTGCATGTATAGTTTGTACATGATCCAAGTAACGGTTACGTCATTGTCATACGTTGTGTTTTGTTGCGCGCATGCTCGTATGCTGCCATAAATGTTAGTCTTTTTCTTCAGTTTTCAGTTTACCTCGTCGTGTCCGGTCTTCTTGTCTGTCCGTCTCCGTCTTGTCAAGAAATTATGTGGAACTCTTAGTTCAGTGTCGTTGTTGTGTGTGGCGGGTCGGATGGGCAGGGAGGCTGGGCCCCTGACGCCTGGACAACATGTGCGTGTGCACAAAAGGACCATTAGCATGCCGTGAAACGTCAACGGGAACGAGTTCATTTGAACGCACGTGAAACACGGCGTGATTTAGGATTAGCTTCTCGCGTTCACAACCCGGTCTACGCGAGTCAGCTGCTTTCCAGTTTCAAACAGTTTTCTGATATTTTTACTGGCAATGATTTTTGCGAACTTTTCCTTGAGAACAATTCTAACAATTCTCACCCTGACTATTTTTTACCCGAATGAAAATAAAAGAAACCCCATGACAGCCACATCGCCGATGGATGGGTGCAGCAAAGGGTTTTGTTCACGAGGTCCATGCCAAAACATTCTCCGAAAGACTTTACAATGGAGCCAGTCAGTTGAGAATATTTGAAAAAATTGTAATTTTCGGAGAAGTAGACAAAAAATAAGCGAGCAAGCTGAAGGTTGTCTTGAACAAGCCTAATTGTTGGCACTTTGGTTACCCTCGGTCCTGTTCTGTGTCATGCTGGTAATGGTTACGCCAAAATCGATGGTCCTACTGGTTTTTTGGTACGTTTCGCCACTACATGTATAATTATTTACTCCAGCAAGAATGGGTAGACAGGGTAGACATTTTCGAAATTTGAGAAAAATCGCAAAGCCAAGAGAGGAGCGATTTACTGTGCTATTCTCCGTATCACGGTTGAAATCGCACGTACTTGACTAAACCCCACTCGTTGCGGTCATGACAAGTAGACCCCTCCGAACTCGTCAAACACTAGTATGTTTCGCGCGGTCAGGACGGGACTCTAACTGAGCTCCCCCTTCACGTTGCCGTTTCACGGCTTGCTAGTGGTCCCTAAAAAAAGAGTGAATTTACACGAAAATGCAAACTCCACCACCGTGTAAATCTCGGTCTCTGCGGTACCTGGAATATGTACGCTGGAGTCGGGTATACTGCTATCAAGATGAGTTTCGTTTTAATTTTTATCTTCCCATTGTTTCCATATGGGAATAGATGTGAATTTTATGAGCATACAAGAGGCGATGGAAGGAGAGATCCTATTGTGCTACATTATGTAATCGGAGAGCACTTTTAAAGGTTTGATGTACTTCGAAGTATAATCACCTCAGTCCCGTTATCATTAGCAGTTGTATGGTGATTACTTGGAAGTAGTTAATAGTCTGTCTGCATCATTTTTGCTTTTTCAATGTATGCCTAGTTGCAGGGTTCCTGGACACATGTTCGGAACACTGTTCCGTTGTGAAACCACAATGCCCAACACATTCGATTTGCCAAGGATCCATTCAGGACTACACTTGCTCAGAATTTCAAGGTAAGTATTCCATCACTACATATCAGTAGTAACAAGACAACATTATGGCTTCTAGTATCGCATCCGGAGCATGCGTACTGCCTTTCAAGGTTCTTTTCCCTTTTCCTCGTAAGAACGAACTATAGTGCATTCGCCAAATCTGGGCTCTGTTCTGTTCCCCTCTAGCTCTGCTGGTCCGCCTCACACTCTCAAACAACACGAGGAATCCTGGAACAAACAACTGACTTCTTCATTAAGCTCAAACGAATAATATGAGCTCACGGGCAGGGTCGCCCTGACCCGTTGCAAAGCGGTTTTTATGACGTCATGTACACATTCACATCAGGTTCATAGGTTTTTTTTTTAATCAAGATCGTGAAGTCGATGACTTATACACGTAAGAAATATGACAGCCGTTGTTTTAAGCCTAAGATGAAGTGAATGCGGTGAAAATTGATCCATGTGCATGTATGTGCAAAATGTATTATTCAGACATAGATATTTGACAGATCGCGTACTATATGCATTGACATAACATGTATAATTTTTGCAAGATGTGGTTCAGCTGCTGTTCTTCCGCTAGAGATTGCCAATAAAGTGTGCTATGCCACGTGAATACAGCCTCTCCAAGCTGCTCGATCCTGAAGCGTAATGGAGAGTTCGTCCAGATGGTGCACACTAGTGCATGTAGTTGTAGTGCAGCAGGGGCCGGATTAGGCGAATGTACCACAGTGATATGACTGCTGTTCCTTTGACCTCGGTCCGAACCAGAGATGCTTTGATATGGCTACATAACAAAATGGCGGCGAAGATGAAAATGAATATCAGTGTATTGCTGTAGTGTTGACAAGTTGTTCAACAAGCCCAAGTCAACCTTGGAACCATTTTCATGGCGGCGATCTCGCCAGATATCTGGAGCGTCTGGAATTTTACCTGCTGGTCAATTATTTTGGCATCGTTACATAGTCAATCAAAATAGACAACAGACAGCAGAGATGTCTTCATAGGTGACCAATCTCTCAAGGCCATGCAATGGCCATCTCGCCACCTCTTTACTGCCCGAAAACAATGCTGTCAAATTGTAAACACAGTGTGCGAACCACAACTATGCCACTTTCGACAAATCAAGACGCTAATTTGTTTTTACATGCCCACAGTCCACTAACTGACGAGATCATGCCTGTAATATACTTCAAGTAGGTAGATGTTTCATTTCGTGAGTGCAGATGCCAACAAAACACTTCGAAATAAGCTTGTCACTTTTTCTTTGAGGTCCTACGGCCAGTGTGGTGTTTGCTTTCCTTGTGTTTTGCTAGTACTCCAATGTCAACATGACTTCAACTTTCTGCTCATGCTTTCTGGTACCAGAAATCAGACTCTGAGCGAAGCAATGCATGGCTGTGCGGACCTTGGCTTTGGGCTGATCACAACGAATGACACCAGCTGTGCACAGAACCACCTCCCCGATACGCGGCATAAAAGCCCCAATGCCTGGGTGGCGAGGCCAGACGGGAGTTACGGGACACTGAACCGTACACATGTTGCGAGTAACGGGCCATCGGTCGATGCAACAAGTACTGCTCTAGCTCTGTGCTCGGGTACGTATGCACGTTTTAGAGCACCAGTACGTTAAGTTCACAACTTGCTGGGTTGTAAAAAATTATATTAAAGGACACATGGGTTAGGAGTTAGGAGTAACTACCCACTACCGTAACAAGATAATAAGCAGTCAGAATGTGCGATAACTAAGCAAAACAAACTGACAGACTACTGAGACATTCAACGACCTGACATCTAGCTCTAACGCAAGATGATGACGAAGGACCATGGCACAGGACGGCCACGGCACAGGACGGCCACGGCTCACTTCGAAAACCGAAACAACAACCACCCAACTTGGCAGGTTCATGTTATCAGAGATAACTCTCTCTCTCTCTCTCTCACTCACACTCTCTCCTTCTCTCTCTCTCTCTCTCTCTCTCTCTCTCTCTCTCTCTCTCTCTCTCTCTCTCTCTCTCTCTCTCTCTCTCTCTCTCTCTGCTATTGGCACGCCTGGTTGTGATGAAGCCGAGACCCAAGGTCGGCAGAGCATCCCAGACTACGCCACCAACCCCCTTATTCGTGGCTCACACATGACGGGTTTACGTGGCTCTAGTAATAAAAAATCAGCAAAGGGGGAAGTTACGCGATCACGAAGCAAGACAGACCGGACAGCACCGTAGCCTTCGCACTATACTACATGTGGGATCAAACTTGTGATGGACTAACAAACGGCAGTAGGGAGGTTTAGTCCTACGTAATCCGTGTGTACTTTACGTGGGTGTACCACGTGATACTCAGTGACTCACATACAGGTGTTTTCTGATTCACGACATACCGTGTATGGAGGCTCACCCACATTCCACCAGAACGTGGGTGAAAATCAGAATGGAGCGCATTGTGCAAGCTGTGAGGGTACTCAGCTGAAGAAGTCTCCAAAGCACGAAATCAAAATATTCGATGAGCTTCTAAGCTTCGTCTTTGAGTCAGTTTGACGAAGTTCTGGCCTTTCGCTTCATTCTTTTGTTTGTTCCGTGTGACTAAAAGCAACATTGGGAACGTGGGTCCATTGCAGGAACTTTACGTGCATCACCCAGGCGTGCTCCACACGATTTTTCGGCACGGAGAATCCGTGTTTCATACGAACTATGTTTCGTATGGAGATTTTGCGTCACCGGGTGCAGAAAGATTTTTCGCGTACAAATTTGGTACCAGAAACATCAATTTTCCGCTGGAAGTTTTGATTTCGGTACAAATCTTCAAAATAAAAAGGCATAGCTCGGGAATGTGACCTATTTGCGATCGTAACCTTGGCAATTACGACAAACACATTGTGGTGATATTATAGCACCTTTCCCGGCCTGCATGGGCCTTGGCACTTAGGCTGCTAGTGCTACTGTTCGCACCCTAAGCCCTGCACTGCTGGACCTCTGGCGCCTTGCGCATAACACATTCACATGTCACCTTTCAAGCCACCTTTGCAGCCAGCTCCCCTTTAAAAGCCATTGCGTGTCACTGATGATTCATCCTCATCTTTCGAAGAGTTGGTCTGCCTTGAGCAGGACACAACATGGCGCAGCGAAAGACATAAACCTCTGACAAGGCCAAGGCTGAGGAGGCAGCAGCAACCAACGACGGGTTGACAGAGCAGATGCAGCCAGGGACTCAAGAGGAAAGAAGCCTGCTGCAGTCTATCGTCCAATCCCTCAGCCAGCAGCAGCAGATTCTGCTTAGGCTCACAATGGCGCAGTCAAGCCAGCCCGCCGCAGGCGCACGCAGCGGCCCGCCACCATCCACCTCAAGACAGCCAGAGGCAGGGCCGTGGGCCCGGAGAGGGGGAAATACCCCACCTGCCCAGTCCAGATTCGATAGACCTAGCTGGTTTCCTGGAGTGGAAAGTCAAGTGGTCCGACTACGTGTCGTTGACTGGGCTATGCAGAAACGCCGGTACAGTTACTCAGCAGGCATTTCTCCGTACAGCTCTGAACAACGGTTGGGTGCGGCTGTGGCAGGCGGGCGTAGTTCCCATAGCCGACGGCGATGATGAGCGGGTTGCCGTCCAGAAGCTGGAAGCTTTCCTGAGAAAACAAAGAAACCTGTTACTCCACCGCCAGGCCTTCCATGGCAGGAGCCAGAGACAATGTGAGAGCATCAGCCAGTACTTCTCGGGTCTGTCTCAGCTGCATGATGCGTGCAGCTACCCAGATAGTCTGCAGTGCGGCAAATGCTGGTCACTATGCGGCCATGAAGCCCAACTCCGGGAAACCCGGCTCCGCGACAGGCTCGCCTGTGGCCTAAGGGATCGAGCGATGCAACGAAGGGTGCTCGAAGAAGAGTGTGCCAGTGAGTTATTGCTCGATCGGGTCCTGCAGATATGCTCTGCTTACGAGTCCTCTACCCATGCGGAATCTGGCCTCGGTGAGCAGCTGCCCGACCTGGCGTTGGCGGCGGCAGCGAAGCCCACTTACAAGCGTCGGCAGGCGCAGGCAAAGACGCTGAAGTCAGACGTAGGCACGTGCAGGTTTTGTGGGGTGACTTACCCCAAGGGCCAATGCAAGGCCTATAACCAGACATGCCGCTTGTGCCTCAAGGTGGGTCACTTTGCTAGGGTTTGTCGACAGCGGACCTCGCCCTCGCCAGGAACGACATCTGTCGACTTGCTGTTTGTCAACCAGGCTGGTCCTTCTAGGAACAAGCTGGTGACTGTTGGCGTCGCGTCGACGGCGGCGGAGGAAATCCGAGGTACCTTGCTGGAACAGTTTCCAGAAGTATTCTGTGAAACCCCGCTCAAGCCCATGAGCGGTGAGCCGATGCGCATCGAGCTCGTCAACGGCGCGTCGCCATGCCGCCTGTATCACGCTCGCTCCATCCCATTCAGGTGGTGGGACGCTGTGCAGAACCAGCTGTCCGACATGGTGGGCAGGGGCGTCATTGAGAAGGTGCCTGTCGGCGAAGCATACACTTGGTGCCACCCACTGGTGGTGGTCCCTAAGAAGAATTCCAGTGAGCCACCCACCACGGTGGACCTGACGAGTCTAAATAAATGGGTCAAGAGGCCGGCATACCCAACCCGAGTTCCTTGGGAGGTCGTCGCGTCGATTCCAATGGAGATGCTGTACTTCACCACCCTAAATTCTCGCCATGGCTATTGGCAGGTACCCCTCGACAACGATAGCACCAGGCTCACAATGTTCATGACGCCATGGGCTGCCTACCGTTTGAAGCGGAACGTCATGGGCTTGGTGTCGGCAGGTGATGAACACAACCGGAGAGGAGACGAAGTGTTCGCCGGGTTTTCGAATCTTCAGAAAGTGGTAGAGGATGTCATTGTGTACGACACTGAGCTTGAGGCGCACACCCAGAGGGTTCGCAATGTGCTCAAGCTTTGCTTCGAGAACCAAATCACACTGAACCGCCACAAATTCGTCTTTGCGGCACCCAGAGCATCGTACTGCGGATTCGTGGTGACGCCGGACGGGTACAGTCCTGATCGCAGGTTAGTGGAGGATCCACACAACTTTCCAATCCCCACCAACCCCACTGATACCCGATCCTTCTGTGGACTCGTGCAGCAGTTCGACGCGTTCACGCCGCGCCTAGCGGAGCTTCTATCCCCGATCCGCTCTCTGCTCTCTCCAAAGAATGAGTTCGTCTGGGAGGATCCGCAGCAGCAGGCATTTACAGCTATACTAGAGGAGCTGGTAAGCTCTCGAGTGTTGGCTACCTTCGACCCAGCACAGCCGCTTCATCTCGAGACAGACGCCTCGCAGTCAAACGGTCTTGGCATGGCACTGTGGCTGCAGCAAGTGGACGGGCGGTGGCGTCTAGTGCAATGTGCTTCACGGCACGTCACTGAGACCAGGGCCAGGTACTCTGCAACGGACATTGAACTGCTGGCGGTAGTCTGGGCAGTCCACAAGGCTAGACTGTTCCTGGCCGGTGCTGATTTCGAGCTGCTAGTCAATCAGAAGCCGCTCATTCCTATCCTGAATGCTAAGACGCTGGATGAGTTGATGTCTCCACAAATCGTGCGACTACGGGAGAAGCTGACGCCTTTTCGGTTCGTGGCTCAGTGGAGACCTGGTGCCGATCACAAGGTCGCAGATTGCCTGTCGAGACACCCAGTAAGTGCACCAGACCCTGACGATGAAGCTGGTGAGGAAGAAATCGAGCACTGCTACTGTGTTCTCCGTCAGCTGTCGCAAGAGGACGAGGGAACAGGCCATACAGTCCTCCCCGACCGAAGGTGCGGGCGGAGGGCTCAACGGATCCGGAATACCTCAAGCTGCTGAACGCCATAAAGAACGGCTTTCCGGTGGACAAGGCGGACAAGGCTGCTCTGGACCTCGATCTGCACCCGTACTGGCAGGTTCGGCATGATCTGGCAGTCGAGGACGGCATAGTGCTGTTTGGCCACCGTATTGTCGTTCCCAGAAGGTTACGCCAGACTACGCTGGAGCAACTTCGCACTTGTCATCAGGGACAGACCCCCACACTCCGCAGGGCCATGCAAGCAGTGTACTGGCCCCAGATCTCCAATAACGTTAAGAACGTCGTCCAGACCTGCAGATCCTGCGTCACGCTGCTCCCCTCCCAACCTTCTGAGCCGCTCTTCTCTGACAGTCGTCCGTCCAGACCGTTCGAAGATGCAGCGGCGGACCTCTTCTCCCTAGGCGGCTTTGAGTACCTGTTTCTCACCGACAAGTTTTCCGGCTGGCCATTTGTTGGGCGTTGTGGGAGGTCGGCTACCACGTCTGATGTCTCGTTCACTGGATGTCGGACGTTGGCGTTCCTACGCGCCTCACGGCGGATGGTGGGCCGCAATTCAGATCTTCAGCGTTCGCTTCGTTCTGCTCAGAGTGGAACATTTGCCACGACCCCAGTGGCCCGTACAATCCTCAGTCAAAATGGCACGGCTGAGGCGGCGGTCAAGGCCATGAAGCACGTGTTAATGAAAATCGGAAAAGGAGACGCCTATAACAGCAGTGCCTTCAGAGAAGGGTTGCTGGAGTGGCGTAACACGCCAGTTGAAGGAGGAGCAAGCCCGGCCCAGCTGCTGTTGGAAGGCCAACGAGGACCAAGGTTCCCACACTCCCTGCAAATCTGCAGCAGTACACTGCCCACAGCCGCAGCGCTCCCCAGCAGGTCTCATCCCAGCTTGGCAAACCTCTGCCCCCTCTGCACGTAGGCGATAAGGAATGGATCCAGAACCAGTCTTCAAAACGCTGGGATATGGAAGGAACGGTCACAAAATGCACGAGAAGAGGACGGAGCTACGGAGCTACACAGTGCAGACGGTAACGGGGTCCAGCTTCTGTCGGAACAGACAGTTCCTCCGGCCACGTGCATAGATTGACTGGGCATGCTTCTCCTGCTTTTTTCCTTGTTGCTTGTGCGCTACGCTGTGATTTTCGAATTTCAGTTTCAGGATTTTCTTTGTGTTAGTGCTCCAAAGTCGCACTTAAGCCGAGGGGGCATGTGGTGGTATTATAGCACCTTTCCCGGCCTGCATGGGCCTTGGCACTTAGGCTGCTAGTGCTACTGTTCGCACCCTAGGCCCTACACTACTTTCAGAAACTATAGTCTATGTACAGTTGACACGCCGTGTTTACTTTGGTATGCTGTTCTTGGTGAAAATCTAGCCTGTTCAGTCTTCTGCAGTGCGTTCTTCGGCACCCGACGATGTACTGGGAATCCGCCCGCTCGTACAAGGCCTAGGGGAACACCATCCGACGGCTTACAGGATATAGACAGTACACTGGTCTCCCGACTGCCTGTAGTGACCCGACTGCCTACTGAGTCCACATACATTTCGACCCGGAACTAAAGAAACTCGTTCATCCCCAGGATGCCAGGGCAGTCAGATCATGTTACCATGGCGCTAAACTCAGGTTCTTGGAATAACTCTGTTCTCTCAAATTTCTCTGCTCCTAGCTTTCCTTTATCCAATGTACTGTCTTGTGCCATGTTCTTCACAGCTCCAACGAATGCCTCATGTGCAGGGCATGGGATTATTTTTGTTCCAAATAATAAATTGAATGGTTGGGAGGGTGCCCGAGTAACCTGTGAGGGGCACAAATATCGACTGTTTGAAACAAAAGATCGAGGAGAATGCTCTTTAGACTTCATACAGAGGTGGTCACGCTTATTGTTTGGTAACGTCCCAGCAAACATCTGGTCTGGAGAGGAGGAGAGGTTCCTGTCTAGTAAGGAAGGTTTTGGTACAATTCACTCCCAAAACTCTGGCTTCCCTGGGTCACACCTAATATTCTGTGTGGGTAAGTTGATGAACCCAATGATATGGTTATTTGTGGGGTTGGTGGATTATGGTTGTTTGTGGGGTTGGTGGATTATGGTTGTTTGTGGGGTTGGTGGATTATGGTTGTTTGTGGGGTTAGTGGATTATGGTTATTTGTGGGGTTGGTGGATTATGGTTGTTTGTGGGGTTGGTGGATTATGGTTATTTGTGGGGTTGGTGGATTATGGTTGTTTGTGGGGTTGGTGGATTATGGTTGTTTGTGGGGTTGGTGGATTATGGTTGTTTGTGGGGTTGGTGGATTATGGTTGTTTGTGGGGTTGGTGGATTATGGTTGTTTGTGGGGTTGGTGGATTATGGTTATTTGTGGGGTTGGTGGATTATGGTTGTTTGTGGGGTTGGTGGATTATGGTTGTTTGTGGGGTTGGTGGATTATGGTTGTTTGTGGGGTTGGTGGATTATGGTTGTTTGTGGGGTTGGTGGATTATGGTTGTTTGTGGGGTTGGTGGATTATGGTTGTTTGTGGGGTTGGTGGATTATGGTTATTTGTGGGGTTGGTGGATTATGGTTGTTTGTGGGGTTGGTGGATTATGGTTGTTTGTGGGGTTGGTGGATTATGGTTGTTTGTGGGGTTGGTGGATTATGGTTGTTTGTGGGGTTGGTGGATTATGGTTGTTTGTGGGGTTGGTGGATTATGGTTATTTGTGGGGTTGGTGGATTATGGTTGTTTGTGGGGTTGGTGGATTATGGTTGTTTGTGGGGTTGGTGGATTATGGTTATTTGTGGGGTTGGTGGATTATGGTTATTTGTGGGGTTGGTGGATTATGGTTGTTTGTGGGGTTGGTGGATTATGGTTGTTTGTGGGGTTGGTGGATTATGGTTATTTGTGGGGTTGGTGGATTATGGTTATTTGTGGGGTTGGTGGATTATGGTTGTTTGTGGGGTTGGTGGATTATGGTTGTTTGTGGGGTTGGTGGATTATGGTTATTTGTGGGGTTGGTGGATTATGGTTATTTGTGGGGTTGGTGGATTATGGTTGTTTGTGGGGTTGGTGGATTATGGTTATTTGTGGGGTTGGTGGATTATGGTTGTTTGTGGGGTTGGTGGATTATGGTTGTTTGTGGGGTTGGTGGATTATGGTTGTTTGTGGGGTTGGTGGATTATGGTTGTTTGTGGGGTTGGTGGATTATGGTTGTTTGTGGGGTTGGTGGATTATGGTTATTTGTGGGGTTGGTGGATTATGGTTGTTTGTGGGGTTGGTGGATTATGGTTGTTTGTGGGGTTGGTGGATTATGGTTGTTTGTGGGGTTGGTGGATTATGGTTGTTTGTGGGGTTGGTGGATTATGGTTGTTTGTGGGGTTGGTGGATTATGGTTGTTTGTGGGGTTGGTGGATTATGGTTATTTGTGGGGTTGGTGGATTATGGTTGTTTGTGGGGTTGGTGGATTATGGTTGTTTGTGGGGTTGGTGGATTATGGTTGTTTGTGGGGTTGGTGGATTATGGTTGTTTGTGGGGTTGGTGGATTATGGTTGTTTGTGGGGTTGGTGGATTATGGTTATTTGTGGGGTTGGTGGATTATGGTTGTTTGTGGGGTTGGTGGATTATGGTTGTTTGTGGGGTTGGTGGATTATGGTTATTTGTGGGGTTGGTGGATTATGGTTATTTGTGGGGTTGGTGGATTATGGTTGTTTGTGGGGTTGGTGGATTATGGTTATTTGTGGGGTTGGTGGATTATGGTTGTTTGTGGGGTTGGTGGATTATGGTTATTTGTGGGGTTGGTGGATTATGGTTGTTTGTGGGGTTGGTGGATTATGGTTATTTGTGGGGTTGGTGGATTATGGTTGTTTGTGGGGTTGGTGGATTATGGTTATTTGTGGGGTTGGTGGATTATGGTTGTTTGTGGGGTTGGTGGATTATGGTTATTTGTGGGGTTGGTGGATTATGGTTGTTTGTGGGGTTGGTGGATTATGGTTATTTGTGGGGTTGGTGGATTATGGTTATTTGTGGGGTTGGTGGATTATGGTTATTTGTGGGGTTGGTGGATTATGGTTATTTGTGGGGTTGGTGGATTATGGTTATTTGTGGGGTTGGTGGATTTTCACCAGGCTTACTTATGTTTTCTGAACACAGGCATTTCTCAATGAGGGCCTCTTCTAAGCTACTCCCTACTCCGCGACCTTTTCAAATTTACAGGTGTTTGTTTAGAAGATCATGGAAGATTCCAACTGTCTGCACCTTCACACTCAACTGCACTGGGAGTGGGGGTATCCATACATTCGCGCAAAAAAATTTTAAAGTCTTAAAACGGTCTCTGAGCAACACCAATCAAGATAATTATATACTTCGAAGTGCTCAATCTGCGGACAGAACTGCTTCGTCCTTTGCGGACTCATCAGCGTGGCATAGAGAAAATTGAGGTCGAACCTGATAGCAATGAAAATAAATATTCCGAAGCCAGATTTAAAGCAGGCCCGGGCGTACCTTTCCAGAGTGCTCAAACTGACAAGTCAGTGAGCACTCTGTTATCTCGTATTGGCCGCAGGCCATCGGGAGAATAACAGTTTGAAATCAATGCAATCTCTGCCATATTATTCTTGAACAGAGTATGCACCATGGTTTGCCCCAGCGCACCTGATTGCAATCCAACAGCCCCATGTCCCGCCCTTTCTCACTTTCAGGTTCCCTCGAACCTTTGAGCTACCCCAAATATGCACGAGCCGGCTAAGAGATCCCCATCTGTGCTGCCATTGATCTCTTCAATAACATCAGGTCCCACTCAGCACCTGGTAAATCAACCCCGGACATGATTTCAAAGCAAACTTCCTGCCTTTTTTTGTCACTTCAGGATGTAACTGCTCGCATTGCTCAGCATTATAATGTACAATAGAGTGCCATTATCTGCACCCCTTGGGTGCGGCCTGTCTCCAGGGGGTTAGGATGAAGAACATGTTCAAATAAAGCAGTGGCCACACCTACCTTATTTCCCCGAATATAAGTCGCACCTTCTTACACTTAACTTCAGGGCCAACAAAGGTGGTGCAACTTGAGCAAGATATACTACTGAAGTAAATATACCAAAACGCTAATGACATGGACCTGGAAATGGAGGGTGCTACTTGCAATCAAGTGCGCGCTATAACCGGGGGAAATGCGATATCTAAAACATACCAGGTTTTCATCATTTTCTCATCCTCCTCAGCAGTACTACAGCCATCAGACAGACTCCAGCCAAACCCAAAATGAGACTTTGTGCACCCAAGTTGACCCGAACCTGTTTCCATACATCAAATGCATCATTTACAGTAAACCTGTGAAGGCGACCACTCGGATAAAGCAACCACCTTTCCAAGAGGTCCACTACAATCAGAACCAAGGGATGGTATTCCCAGTGAAATAATCCTGGAGTTTAAAGGAGGCCACCTGGTCACAAAGACCACGTTTTGAAGGTCCCTTGAGCGGTCGTCTTAGACAGGTCTCACTGTATATTGTGCTTTGTTGCCACTCGGGTTGGGTACCAGGTTCAAGTCCTGCTTGGAAACGTAAGGATTTTTCCAGCCATGCTGCAACCCGCAGTTCATTGGGAACTCGTGGCCTGGCACGAGGGAAACATGGATGCAGTGAATGGGATTTCGGTCTTTGACCATTTGGTGGTGGGTCTGATCTACTCACCTCCCACCTCTTAGGAGCTGAATCCACGCCTTGATCCATAGAGGGCGATAGCGTTCCTATGGTTTGCGTGAGACTTGGCCTTCAGCCGAATCTCACGCGACCCGTGGACGGTCTTTTTCTCTGCTGTTCTCTATGCCACAAACTTCGTGTGATAATCTCTTCGTGAGCACAAACACTATTTGAGAGTAGGCTCAGATGGAGAGCCAAGGATTAATTTGTACAAAAGAGAGAGACCAAGGAACTACAAGTTACACTATACTGTCCACTAACACAATGTGCAATGTTATCGCATGAGCTGATTGTTTAGTAACTGGTGGTGTTAGTGGACAGTATAGCGTAACTTGTAGTTCCTTGTAGTTCCTTGGTCTTTCTCTTTTGTATTAACTACAAGTTACTTGTAGTTCCTTGGTCCATTTTTCTTTTGTATAAACTATTAATTTTAAGAGCACTGGTAAATTTTGATGCGCCATTATCCGATACAAGTAGCTGTTCTTCTTCTCTTAAGCTGCGTTCGTTATTAGCTACCTGGTAGAGCAGAGTAGAGTCACTCTACCGATAGAGGTAGATGGTAGAGGTAAGTGTACGAACGGTGTTTTACCGGATCTAGTAGTTTACACAGTGTGTACGTGAAATGTTTCTTTTTTTGTATGGAGTTGTGTACAAATCCTTGATCTTGCTGGAAATCCCGTAGCTCTACCAACTTCTACCGGATTCTACCAACTTTTTCCTGGTAGAGCCGGTAGAGGACAGTAGAATCTACCCTTTTGAGTAGAATTTTTTTCAAAAAACGAACACCTCTACTCAAAGAAGTAGTTTCTACCCAAACCTGTAGATCAAAAACGAACGCCCCCTTATTGGCCAAAGGCCATCGTGAGGATAAAAACTCTCACATGTACCTCTGTCCGGCCCCAGTAAGAATAACTCTTACAACAAGAGGCCAAGAAAACGTTGCTGAAGCACCTCTTTCTAGTAACATAATCCCCTCCCCCTCACCCCCCCCCCCCCCCCCCCGTCATCACCACCACCACCACCACCACCGCATCGGCAACAGTACTCACTCCACAGGAAGGATGACGCTGAGCAGGATATGTTACGTGTCTTGTGCACCGTGATTCTCTGGAGGATGTTATGTGTCTTGTGCACACCAGTGTCACCTGATCCTGTGCAAGATGGCGGGTGTTGTATGCACACCTAGTCCTGTGCCAACAACAATAAACATTGATAAGCATGGCACAACCTGCATTATTGCTCCGAGCAAGTTAAGGATGGTCGCAAATGTGTTTTTGTTTTCGTTCCATACTCAGACCCCTCCCCTCCCCCGCCAATATGAACCCAGCTTGTCGTATAATGATAATCGCATGGTTGTACAGTGTCAGTCTGCTTGGGACTATTGCTCCCCCCCCCCCCCCCGTCCCTCCATTCCTCCCGAAACTTACCCACTCAGGTGTCCTGGAGAGAGCACTGGAATGTTTCCGGTGTTACATGTACTTACAAAACCGCATAAATCCATTCATCACTTTTCGGATAATGGCTAAAAATGATACATTTTCATGCAACGTTTGTACCAAATCCAAATTTTGGTTTCCAGTTTAGAAAATTGATGGTTCTGGTCAGGTTTTGCATGTGAAATTTTGGCTAGCGGAGCCCCTAGACCTTTTCATTACACTGAGCTGGAAATCTCAGATTTCTCAAATTTGGCGTGTTTTGCGTATCAGATCTTCATGTACTCTGCTTCACTGGCTGCATGCTCTCTAGATATCTGCTTCAACACTCCATGCAAGAATGGGGGTGTTTGTCTAAAACACGCCAGCGGAAACCGGATGGAGGGCATGAATGATACATCATACTATATGTCATGCAATTGTTCCAGCTCCTGGTCCGGAGAATACTGCGAAGACGATGGTAAGTTGATTCTCACAGCCTGTGATGCTATCAACACCATGGCATGTGGTCTGGGCTTTCCACTGAGGTTTTCCATGGTCAAACCAAATTTCGAAACGTTGACCACCCGATTCGAGCACAGCAGAGGTATTCATGAGCACTGTTCATATCCACTGAAGTATCTCTTTATTGATCGGATCACCGCGAATCCTGGGATTACTGCCTTGGATAGTCTTAATTTGTCTGCAACACTCTACATTGGCAAGCCGCATCGTTTCAAGATCTGACTTCTTCTACAAGTTTGTTCTATTTTTAGCTCACCAGTGTGCACATGCACTGGAAGATGATGTGCGCTTGGCTTGGTTAGAGACTGAGCAAGCATCCTCCCACCTCATCTGCCTCCGTCCCTCTGTCTCACCTCCCTCCCCTTTGTTTGTATGTACATAAGGAGGAGAAGGTGAGCGCAACCAAGATAAAGTCTCAGCTATGAAGGACGTTGGCAGATGTTCATGCATGTCGATGACGATACTGGCAAGACCATTGGACAATACGGTCAAATAGGCTTTCCCCAAATCGGCCAGCCGTACTATTCGCCAAAAACGGGACTTACAAAAATCGCTAAGCTTTTTGCCTATTGTAGAGGATTCCTTTGAGAATCGCCGAAAATCTAGCAAAATTTAATGTTGTGGCAAAGTCCGTCTAGGAGCGATTGATTTTTCTGCAGGCATGACCGTTCGAGCTCTCTACTTCAGTACTTGTAGTATAAGTGCGTTGAGGTCGTACGATCGTGTGACTCGTGTCCTTTGACCTCCTCTCAAACACAAAATTAATAAGCCATTAGGAAGATTGTCACTGGTAAAACACTAAACTACAACGTACAGTTCTGATCAGTTCCATCTAGCAGAGCTGTATTTCCAACATCTCACCAATTTTTAAGCCAATATGCCAACAATTCTTTTAGCCGATTTCCCAATATAATTATTCCAATTTTGCAGCCGATTTTCGAACAAGCTGATTTTGCAGCCGAATCTCATGTATTTTTGAGCTAAGCGAAGAGCCGAATAGGCGAAAAACGGGCCGATTTGGGGAAAGCCTACAGGGTCAAACCACAATTCAAGGACGCAAAGCAACATTCCACACATCTTGTGGTCAGTGTCGTGCATTGATTGTTTAGTAACAGGTGGTGTCAGTGGTATCAGTGGTGTCAGTGGACATTATAGCGTAGCTTGTAGTTCCTTGCTCCATCTTTCTTTTTTATAAATTAATACTTGGTTCTCCATCCAAGTCCATTCCTGCACACCTGGTGAGCCGTCCTTATCACGAACTAGGTGCGGGGGAGACTTCTTTCCCAAATCGAGGCAACAGGCATGTGCGCTACCAGTCGAATCCTCACACACGCACATGAAACTGTTTGCACATTGGAATGTGGAAATCGACATGTAGTACAGCACACTGCACACAGAGTGTTTGCTGGATTTATTACTATTATCATTGTTCACTATGGGCACTGGCCAATAAGAGAGATGCTATCAATGATAGTGACCATATGAGGCTATGAGGTAGCATCAGTTGATTAACCGGAACAGTAAAACCTGGTGTAAGCAACCTCTGTGTTTAGCGACCACCTGCTCTTAACGACCGTGTTCCCCTGCACGGGCAGTTCTACACACCAGGTTTTCCTGTACATGTAGTTAAAGTACACGAGGCGCTACGTTTCCTTCCCTCATGAACACGTGTCGATGTGTCAGATGTGCGGCAACCATCTTAGCCACCTGAAGCCTGTTGCAAATTGTCGCGGAAAAAGGCGATTGGAAAAGAAACAGGCCGGGATACAGCGATGAACAGCCTTTGTAGAAAAGACTAGAGGTACTTTCTAGGTAGCTTTGAGGAGAGAAAATTCTTCACATTTTGGCCAACTAGCCAGTAGCCATCCTGTAATAGCCTCCTAAGAGGAAATGCTTAATGGCATGGAAAGTCAGCGTTAAAATTGGCTCAGATGTATGTACGAGTATAAACGGCTTGACAATCTCAAGATGTTAGCCACACCAATGTATCAATACCGTCGAAACCAGGGATGCGGGCTTTGCCGACACTCACGCACGCATGGTGATCACGCTTCTACTGTTTCCGCTGGATTGTGTGTCTTCTCTACTCCTGTGGCTACAGTTGATGAGTGCACGGAAGTAAGTCCAGCAGTAAACTGCACTTACCCCACAACGCAGTGTGTCAACATGCCAGGTTCGTACTATTGTGATTGCCCTGCGGGATTTGATAATCCAAGTCGAAACTGCACTTGTAAGTATAAAGTCCTATCTTCAAGCAGTGTACAGTCAACTTCGCGAATAATGACATTCGGCGGGGCATCAGAAAAGTGTCCTTATTCGCGAAGTGTCCTTATATCCGAAGTCCCATTTGAATGTATGTGAACCCATTTTGTATAGTATGACATGCATATCAAAATCAAGCTCTTTTCTTGCGCTATGTCAATGTGTACTTTATTTTCATATTGCAGTTGAAAGGAACTAAAAAATTCAATATGCAAGGGAAATAAATTGAAAAATATGCCTTTTTGAGCCATCTACGGGGCCAGGGACATGTACATGTATGATGATTACTGTACTATCATGTACAACTACATGCATGTAGGTGTGCTGGTAAATCCAACACTTTTGAAGCAAAATAAAAAAGCAAGAAAAAGCCAGCCCCCCCCCCCCTTGGCTGCATTTTCTTATCTTTATCCATCACCATAGCTATAGGTTCTGGTACCTCTGCATGACAGGTACATGTACTTGAAATAGCTGTCAAAAGCCCAGAAAGTCGTTATTCAAGCAGTGAATATGATCTCCGGACACTAAAAGCATGTCGCTATTCGCGAATTGTCGTTATTCAGATAGTCGTTATATCCGAAGTTAAATGTATACAGTTAGATGGGACTTTGCTCCGGGCATGGAAATTCGGTCGTTATTCGCGAATTGTCGTTATATCAGCAGTCGTTATTAGCCAAGTTGACTGTACTGTATATCAGCTTATTTTCGGTGTTGTAAATTCCGCTAACAGCCAATCCCTGACCTTTCGGTGTAAGGATAAATTCGATACGTGGCACCAAAAAAAATTGTAACATGGAAGTTATGGCTAAAAAGTCGGCGTGGAGACAAGAAACCTAATGTGGATAAAAGTAAAGTGAACGCACTCATACCACGAGAAAAATGGAACAATAATAATATTATGTTAAGATTTGAACGTCGGTTTCATGTGATAATCCTCAGAAATCATCATCACACTGAGAGTTGGACAACAAAGGTCACATGGAAATCACATGGAAATTTTGGGCACAAGTCATGACTCGATCGCATAACTTGTGCCCACTATTTCCATGTTCCAAAAAAGAAAAAAGTGCATGGCACTTGCACTACTATACTCTCCAACTCCACAGACATGTACATGGCATTCTCGATTTTGTACTCTGGACCGGCGGATTCTGCTCAAAAAGCAGTGAAATTGGCAGAACCATACAAACCTTATGGCGGCCATTTCCTCGAATTCTGCTCCATTCTTTATCCACATACCAAACATGCATGAAACGTTCCAGAAAAAGTACCGAATTCTGCCAATTTTTCTGCCGGCAGAATCCGCTGGACCCTAATTTGTACATGCATGCAAGATTACCCATAACTACATAACTTCATAACTTCATAACTTCATAACTACTTCCGTGTACCACTACATGCACTACCAGACTTGAAATATGTAAATAGGCGTCGAGGCGACAATAGTTTTAGAATTGCGATCAACAGAACGAGCTGAACCGACATTTCACAAAGGCTTTTATTGTATTCAAAAAACGAGTGGATACGAAGGCAGTGAAGAACATGGAAGAAAAAACTGAACACCACAGGGACGTTTTTTGAATACAATAAAAGCCTTTGTGAAATGTCGGTTCAGCTCATTCTGTTGATCGCAATTCTAAAACTATTGTCGCCTCGACACCTATTTACATATTTCAGATTGAGGTACACACAAAATCAGATAGATTTGCTGAATGCTGTGCTGAGGAAACGTTTCTACTGCCGTAATGTCGCGTATAACGTTTCGTTTCTGACACGGTGTCTGAACACTGGTGTCTGTCCCTGTGGTGTTCAGTTCTTTCTTCCATGTTCTTCACTGCCTTCGTATCCACTCGTTTTTTGAATACAATAAAAGCCTTTTGTGAAATGTCGCTTCAGCTCGTTCTGTTGATCGCAATTCTAAGACTTGAATTGGTTTTTTTTAATTCAAGGGTAGCCTTAAAATAATTTAACCCTTTGCAGTGCATCAGTCATTAAAGTATGATATTTTGTGCACACCGTAAAACTGTCGTGACTCCATTGTTTTTATCCTTTTCGCGGCAAATATCGAAATATGGAGATCGAAGAGGAAGCTCCAAGCTTTCCAACGGTGTAATCGCTTTAGCGATAGCAGGAACGATAATAAAAGATATGGCGCTTGAAAGTTGGATCGTGGTACTAAATTGTTCAAACTACTCAAAATCAATTTTTTGCCGCGTGGGCATCTGCTACTGTTCATAGCTGTATTCCATCGTAGTATTTGGCTTCATTTCACAATAACCGACGTGATTGTCCTGCTGAGATCTTTTGTCACGGCTTACCGGGCAGGCACAGAGGGTTGGTCAAAGACCATGATTGAGATGCGAGAGGTACCTGGTTCAAGTCTTGCCTGGGACTCGTGTGGGGGCAGTTTTTCCAGCCGTGCTGCTACTCACAGTCAACTAGGAACTTATGGCCAGGCCCAAGGGGAGCATGGATGCAGCTAATGGGGGTTTCAGCACTTGTGCCTGTGGTTGTGAGACTTATCCCCTCACCCTCACCGTTAGGCGTTGCATCTGCCGCTAGGGTTTACCGGGTGTTAGCGGCCGTCGTGAGTTCCCTTCGAGAACGGACACGACAATTTACTTTTACTTTTTTACTACATACTTGAGGCTGCTACTTAATTTCGGCGAGATTATGGTGAAACCCGCCGAGTTTTGCTACACCCTGCACTGGTTCCTGTGTGTTCTGTTTGCATGAAATGTTTCTGGGTTTATCTGTGTGTGTGTGTGTGTTTGTTTGTGTGTTTGTGTGTGTGTGTGTGTGTGCGTGTCTGTGAGTCTGTGTGTCTATGTGTAATGCTTGTATGTTTATGTGTTTGTGCAAGTGTGTGCATGCACCGTGTGTGTCTGTACATGTATGTGTGTGTGCATATAATTATAATTATTATGTCTGTCTATCTGTATGTGTGTGCGTACGTGCATGTGTGTGTGTTCTCTCGCCTCTCCGGTTTTGCTGGTCACACACTTACATCTTGTAGCTCTAGCAAACGCTTGTGCCAACCATCTGTGTCAAAACGGAGCGACATGTGTGAATGGTCATGTTGCATACAACTGCACTTGTCCTCCTGGGTGGCATGGTCAACTCTGTGACATTAAAGGTGAGCTCTAATCTCCAACGCACAGAAAAACCTGTCTAAACCTGCCCAAATCTGCCTAAGCTTGCCCCAAACCTGCCTAAACTTGCCCAAAACCTGCCTAAATACGCCCACTCAGGGAACCAGGAAGCGTGACCCTCACTAAGGTATCTCTATCAATTTTACAGTCAAAGCAAATGAAAGCAATGTTCTAGGTGTAAAAAAAGTCACGACGAGACGCACTGCATTCCCGGAACCAGTCTAGTACTGAGGTCATGTTTTGAGAAAATGCACATTTCTTCTCATGATTTCGCATGCTAGATGAACGAAGCATGAAATCGAAAAAGTCAAATTCATCATTTATTTGCCCACTTGCAGTTATCGGATGAATAAATGAATACCGTATTTGTGTGATTAGTGCCCCTGGGGCACTATTTTTTTCAATGTCCATCACAGATGGGGCACTATTCAAGAGTGGGCACTATTTTTTCAATGTCCATCACAGATGGGGCATTATTCAAGAAAGGGCACTATTGAAGCGAGGGCACTATCTTTTCAATGCTGCTACATTCACATGTACATGCACGTGATTCAGCATAGAACAAAGAAGGCAAAGAAAAACAGAGCCTAAAGTTTACTGTAAACTATCACGACTCGACAGAATGGGCAACAAGAACCTGAAACCACCAGTTCAGTAACATGGACAAGAACATTACTAAAAGAACACCAAACTTGCACTTGCTTGGCTACAAGCCTGGGGGGGGGGGGGCACTATTCATGAGAGGGCTTTATTTTTTCACTTTCTCTAAGAGACTGGGGCACTATTCAAGGGAGGGCTCTAATTGCGTGAGTACGGTATTCTAAATAGTACGATCAACACTGCCATAGCTATACAGCTGATGAGTCCAGTATTCTCTGTTGGTAAAGCAGCTGTGATCGTAACGGCCGGGTTGGGGATTCAGGGGCCATTCCACCTAACGAATGTTGTGACCTGTTGCTGCAATGCCTTGCTATATATGACAAAACAATTTCAGCTATACCCTTTATGTTTGGAAATCAATGTATACAGATCTGATGAATTGTATCCTTGAAATATTTACCTTGAGTTGGACGGAATTTGTTTCACTTCGTTCATTTTGTCATCCGATCTTGCACAGCAATGCGCTTGGTTGCTGTATCAAGGTGGCTGATTGCACTAGGCATGGGCGAGTAATGCTAGCATTATGGCTTTTTCCCAGGTCGCATAATGCTGGCATTATAACACCATTTCGCATGCAAAATTGGCATTACAAGCATAATTGCCGGTCGACAACGGTGTCATGCATGAAGCTGGCTACGTCCAGTTCCGAAAAATCGTGCATCTGAACCCGTCCGGCTTCGTCCGGAGACTTGACGTTGCAAATCAACCTTCTCAGTGGATTGTTTCAGACAACATGCTCACTGCTGTTTAAGTTTTTTTCTTCTACGCTTTGGCCTTGATCCAAGACGGCATTCTTAAATCGACTTCTCCAACTTTCAAACTGGCATTATGGAGTAGTGTGAGCATTATAAGTGGCATTATATCCTCATATTATGAGCATTGCCTTTAGCATTATCGCAGCAAATAACTAGCATTACCCGCCCATGCCTAGAGTGCACCGCTGACGAAGTTATTGATCTGTTGCAAAACTGGCTCGCCGAGTTTCGCAATGATACAAGGTATTTTTTAGGGCTCAAACGATTAACCGGTTGCAGACCGGTTACGAAGAATTAACGTTTAACAGATAAAGATAACGGTTACGCAGTAACTTTTCAGTCAATTTTTCAAGTATCAGGTCGTTGCAAAGTGTGCACTTTCGCGGGCTGTCGCACGCGTACGCAATTTCTGGGCTGTCAACTCGGTCATATCTGGTCTCTTGGTGTGCGAGTATGTATGAATGAGCATGCAAGAGAATGTACATGTGTGCGTTGTACTGAATAGGGTACATTTTTGAATGAGTATAGTCAAATACACGGTTAAAAAAGAGTCCGCAGGATTGCCGTGGCTTATAGGTTATAACCGGTTAACCGACCGTTAGCTTAGCAGTTAACCGTCAGGGGTAAAACCGTGACCGTTTGAGCCCTAGTATTTTTGCAAGCTTTTGATCATTAATTAACATGTCATGTTAGTTAATGATCAAAAGCTTGCAAAAATACCTAAGCTCAAAGGCTCGGAATGGATTCAGTATGTGGTGGTGTGTTACCAACAGCCAAAATGTAGTATAGAATGAAGAAATCAAATAATGTGTGCATGTCCTTGATTTGTCTACTAAAAAGCCTCTGCCGCGGGTGGACCAAATTCACGGTACACGTACCTCGGTTTATAACAGGAACTGACTTTGTAGTCATTTCAGCGGTGCATCTGTATTGATCTCAACTTGTGCTGTACAGTTAACTTTGCATATAACGACACTCGGCGGGGGCATCAGAAAAGTGTCCTTATTTGCGAAATGTCCTTGTACCCGAAGTCTCATCATATGTATTAAGTTGGATGGGACTTTCTCTGGGCATGGAATTCTGTCGTTATTCGCCAAATATCGTTATAACCGCAGTCGTTGTTAGTGAAGTTGACTGTACAAACTCTTTGCTGTCAGTCTGGGTGGATGTTGTTGTTGTTGTTGTTAATGCAGTTTTTTTGCTGCTGCTGGTGGTGGTGGTGGTGGTGGTGGTGGTGGTGGTGGTGGTGGTGGTGGTGGTGGTGGTGGTGGTGGTGGTGGTGGTGGTGGTGGTGGTGGTGGTGGTGGTGGTGGTGGTGGTGGTGGTGGTGGTGGTGGTGGTGGTGGTGGTGGTGGTGGTGGTGGTGGTGGTGGTGGTGGTGGTGGTGGTGGTGGTGGTGGTGGTGGTGGTGGTGGTGGTGGTGGTGGTGGTGGTGGTGGTGGTGGTGGTGGTGGTGGTGGTGGTGGTGGTGGTGGTGGTGGTGGTGGTGGTGGTGGTGGTGGTGGTGGTGGTGGTGGTGGTGGTGGTGGTGGTGGTGGTGGTGGTGGTGGTGGTGGTGGTGGTGGTGGTGGTGGTGGTGGTGGTGGTGGTGGTGGTGGTGGTGGTGGTGGTGGCGGTGTGTGTGTGCGTGTGTGTGTGTGTGTGTGGATATATGTGTGTGTGGGTGTGTGTATTTGTGTGTATGTGGGCGTATGTGTGTGTGTGTGTGTTTGTGCGTGTGTATTTGTGGGTGTTGGGTGTGTGGGTGTGGATGTGGGTGGGTATTGTTATTGTTGACGTGCTGCGCAGACTCTTGCATTGGCTGTAGTAAGAATGGCTACTGCCAGCTGAAGAACGCCTCCTATCATTGCCAGTGTCATCCTCTGTTCTATGGACCCCAGTGCACATGTAAGTCACATACAGTATTATCTCTAATATGAGCACAGTCTCCAATAATAGCACGTCTCCGATAGAACACCTTGGGGCGGCATTCGAAAAATAAAGTGAAAATAAAGTGCTCAGTCTCCATTATAAGCACACTGTGTACATTCATTATCTGTACCGGCGGAAAAAAACCCTGAAATGTGTGTGTCTGACATGAATTTGGCATGGCAACATGCCTCTGAAATGAGGTTGAAATAATAATGGAACAGTCTCCAGTAAAGGAACGTCTCCAATAATAGCACGGGGCGGAGGTACATTGAAAAAATAAAGGACCGTGCTGATATTAGAGATAATACGGTACCAATAGTAAGCATGCAGACTTATGGAGTCGTTTGACATTCAGAATTCGTTAACATTGCACGCCACTAACCATTGGCTTCCAGATATGGATTAAAGGTGAAATGACTGTAGAATATTCGGTCTCAAGCTATTGTATATTCGTTACGAAATTCTTCCTGGACTGACCGCCGCAGCTCAAGGTGCCATGCTGTTAGCTCTAGCGAGTAGAGTTAACTGCAGTGTGACTTGAGGTGTGCCGGATGGTTAGCACAGAAAGTGTTAGTTTTTTAAGGAGCTCAGATGGTGCCCACAATTTCCATGTTACAAATTTTTTGGAGAGACGCAGTAATAACTTTT
>NC_088652.1:17866806-17904306 GCF_964019385.1 Sycon ciliatum
GCAGATGTGTTACCGTGATGGGAGAGTATCAATGCCACTGTCAGCATGGCTGGCTGGGGAGAGATTGCGACATTGAAGGTATAGTGTGAGGTAGAGCGGAGTGCTTGTGTTAGGGAATTTTCAAGGCGGCTGCATGCGTCGCCGCACATACCTGGGAAGAATGGGAAGAAGCGAATGGCAGGGAACGAGAGAAAGAAGTAGATTACATGGAAGGAGACAGAGAGAGAGAGAGAGAGAGAGAGAGAGAGAGAGAGAGAGAGAGAGAGAGAGAGAGAGAGAGAGAGAGAGAGAGAGAGAGAGAGAGAGAGAGAGAGAGAGAGAGAGAGAGAGAGACAGAGAGAGAGAGAGACAGAGAGAGAGAGACAGAGAGAGACAGACAGAGAGAGACAGAGAGAGAGAGACAGAGAGAGAGACAGAGAGAGAGAGACAGAGACAGAGAGAGAGAGAGAGAGAGAGAGAGAGAGAGAGAGAGAGAGAGAGAGAGAGAGAGAGAGAGAGAGAGAGAGAGAGAGAGAGAGAGAGAGAGAGAGAGAGAGAGAGAGAAAGAGAGAGAGAGAAAGAGAGAGAGAGAGAATGGCTTTTAGTTGTAGAATAAAGATCTTTCTTCATTATCACTGTGCAGCATCCTCGTAACTTCGTAAGTAGAAGAAGATGTGATAGGAGAGTAGAGGAACATTTAGGAGATCCTGGGAAGACAATTGAGTAATCCTCTTCATCTGATGTTGTGGCTGCTTAAAAAGTTAATAGCAAGACTTGCTCAATTCTCAAAAGCCCCATTGGAATATCTTGAATGATGTTAACCTCCGTGTGTGTGTGTGTGTGTGTGTTTGTGTGTTTGTATGTGTGTGGGTGCGTGGGTGCGTGGGTGTGTGTGTTTCTACATATGTGCACATGTGTGTTTGTGCATGTGTGTGTGTGTGTGTGTCCCATATGGTGTGTGTCTGTGTGTTTATGTTTGTTTACGTGTATGTGTATGTGTTTGTGTGTGTGTGCATGCATGCATGCATCTCCACTTTCCCACATGTGTACGTCCGCTTGCTCATATGCACATACATGAATGTGTGTTTTGTTGTACGTCCTGGTGATCTTGTCCTGGCTGTAAGATCCCTGCGTGACGGGCTCGCACAACTGCACGAGAGGGGTGTGTGTGACATCCTGGGCACCATCGCACACCTGTTCATGCCATCCTGGCTACACTGGCCATACTTGTTCAGGTTAGTGCGTTACCTGGTTTCCTGTGCTATACCATGTGCATACATTCACCGCAAGTCTGGCAAATGTATTTTTCAGCTGTATGAGTGCACACCATTTTAAAAGGCCTGATATAGTTACGTGAGTCATCATCAGTGTTCATCATCTCACATGAGGAGAAGAAGAGCAAGGCAGTGCGAGTATGCGCACAGCTATCCATGCATTCCGGCTACGGTGTACTATTCATCTGTATACAGATTATGTGTGGTAAAGTACTTAAGTAGCCATAGTACAGCTAGCAAGGACTATTGCAGGTGTGCTGGTACAGTTTCCCTCTTCCTGGATACACACCAAGCATCTCCAATGATGACGTAATTCCCCAGCATAGCTTGCATAGTGCGATAACTATGTCTTGGTAACAGTAGCACTGTGTGTACACCTGCGTGTGTGTGTAAACAGGAATGTGCTTTGAGAGTCTTGAGTGCTGAGAGTATAGGGGTGACATTGCCACTCGATGCAGACCAGGACTGGGTTGCTACTTGATCCCTGCACACTAGGGCAGATCTCCTGTGCGTCTACAGTAAAACCTGTCAAGGCGACCACTCGGATAAGGCGACCACCTGTCCCTGAAGACCACTGCAATCAGGACACAAGGATGCTATTTCCAGTCAAATGACCCTGGATAAGGAGACCACCTGGTAACAGAGACCGTGTTTTGAGGGTCCCTTGATCCGTCGTCTTAGACAGGTTTCACTGTACTTGGAGGAGTAAGGCTACTATACTGGAGCAGATTTCGCAAGGAAGGCGGTTAGGCGAGTGCATTATTTCAGCAAATCACCAGTGCCAACTTCATGATATCACCCATCCTGGCAACCTCTGGTGTGATGTATGCCAGTCATTATGTAGAAAACAGCTTTTATCGCGATTGAGGTACAGAAATCCCATACCTCTACCAACACCTACCAACTTCTACCAGCCTCAAATAGGCACCGGCGGATTATGCTCGAAAAGGTGTCAGATTCTGCTCGAAAATCAGTGAAATTGGCAGTACCATACAAACCTTATGGCTGTCAATTCCTCTAATTCTGCTCCATTTCTTTATCCACATACCAAACATGAAGTCGAAGACACCACTGCAGCTGTACTTATGGTTGATAAATATGGTGGTAAAGACACACCTGGCAATATGGCGGTGAACACACGCCTGCCCACACACGCTCTCTAGGCTGCAAAGTTCTGGCACGGAGCTCTCCTTCTCACCACCACCACCATCAGTTCGCGCCTGGTGCCTGGTCGATGCATGGCTGGCGGTATCCGGCATAGCAGGCTGGTACATCAAGTAGCGCATGGCACATAGGTGATGACACAGCAACGAAATAGCTCGATTGCGACGTACGTTTTGTCCCCGCTGGACTCATCAGGCAATCTTCTTCTTGGATGTCTTCATACGGAGCTTGACTTGCCATGCATCGACCAGGCGCCAGGCGCGAACTGATGGTGGTGAGAAGGAGAGCTCCGTGCCAGAACTTTGCAGCCTAGAGAGCGTGTGTGGGCAGGCGTGTGTTTACCGCCATATTGCCAGGTGTGTCTTTACCACCATATTTATCAACATACCAAACATGAATGAAAATTTCCAGAAAAAGTAGCGAATTCTGCCAATTTTTCTGCCGGCATTATCCGCCGGTGCCTAGCCTCAAACCTGGTAGAAGTGGTAGAGGAAAGTAGACTCTACAGTTTGGAATAGCAAAAATTGTATCTGCCGAAAGGAGTAATATCTACCCAGGGGCGTCACCGGACCCCTTCACAGGGGGTGCACAGGAAAAATTTTGCACAGGAATTTTACCCGGCCATGATGGCATGATGACAAACTCGAAAGCATAATTATATTAATAATAATAGCATTGCATCATATAATAATAAAAATGTGACCATTTTAGGGTCCGGCGGATTCTGCCGGCAGGAAAATTGGCAGAATTCGGTACTTTTTCTGGTAAGTTTCATGCATGTTTGGTATGTGGATAAAAAATGGAGCAGAATTCGAGGAATTGCCCGCCATAAGGTTTGTATGGTTCTGCCAATTTCACTGCTTTTCGAGCAGAATCCGCCGGTCCCTAGACCATTTGGAATTCTCCAAATCAAAATCCTCAGCAGCGGCAATGTCGTTGTCGACCTGGACAACCGGTTCCTCTTCAACCTGGACAAAATGTTCCGCTTCAACAGGACTGTGTGCCGGTTCTTCGTCAGGTCCCTCATCGTCCGATTCCCCTGGCCCAGCTGCAACAGGAATGGCTTCGTCGCCTCGCCTCACTTCAGGGTTCGCATTCCTCCGAAAAAAGTTTGCTGATAGTGAGCTGGCCAGACGCTTTCCTTTTTCGAGAAGACGACATTTTGAGAGGAAACAGCTCCAAAGACTCTTCAAGTGTGGTGACCTGACTAACTTACTTGCGACCACACTGAATTATTTATTTCTTCTGTATCAAACAAACACCCAGCACGCCGCGTGCATGCAGTTTATTAGTAGATTCTACCAGCACTACACTTTTCATCACCAGGAGTTCGCAAAAAAACAAGGTCGAATTTTTTAGGGGGGTGCACGTGCCCCTGTGCCCCTCACGGGTGACGCCCCTGCTACCATAACCTGTTGATTAAAATGAACACCCTCCTAATCAACACATGGAAAAAAAGTCGGCTCTATGCTCGATGGTAGCGTACTCAACTGTCCATCTGCTGTTTATCGTCTGTTCTTATGTCTTGCCATACAGCGAGGCTAGCTTCTTGCACCCACAGCGTGTGTGTCAACGGAACTTGCGTTCCCGGAAAAGAGGAGCATACTTGCAAGTGCCATACTGGATACACAGGGGTCATATGTGATGGTGAGCAGGAATGGTATTTGACAAAGCAACAGCGATCCCCCAATTCACCACCTTGATGGTGTGATTACTGTATAATATTTTAGGTGTACAAATAATCTACGAGGAGATAAAAGTTTAATAATAGCTATGAAAAGTATGAATGCCGCAGACATCACCACGCAACATGACAATTTGTTCAAGGTTTGAGATTGTGTGTTTCCAAAATCGATTTTCAAGCTCCGATCATCAGTGGAAATACGGAACTAAAGTGATCAAGGGAAAAACAAAGGTTAAAAATCCAAAGAAGTGTGACACATGTCATGTTGCACGGTGATGTCTGCGGCATTCATACTTTTCATAGCTATTATTAAATTTTAGGTGTACTCAAACTTCGCTGCCAGGGACCTGCCAGGTTTCAGGTGTAATGTAGAAATTGGTGACCAGCATTCCCTTCACACACAGTGCATACTCTAGTGCCATTTAGGTGTAACATAAATTTAGGTGTCTGTTTTCTCTACCGAAATTAAAATTACACCGAAAATGACGTGTTACACAGTATGTTTCCTGGGAGCCTTTCACCCCTATCTCTAAGGGAGGCACCTGGTCTAGGTACTTGCGCTGAAGCATTGTTTCTTGGTCTTCGATTTCGCAGAAGAGTGCTTTGGAAAACACGATAGCTTTTAAAAAGTTCAGACTAGAAATCCATGTCATACTACTTGAAGTAATCTGTAAAGAGAAAAGGACCTATAAGTTACTAGTTATGACTAACAGTCCACCAAGGTAACGACTCTACTAACGAGATAATATGCAGTCAAAAAGTAGTAACATATAGGTCCTCTTTCTCTTTACATACTACTATTGGTTCACTGAACATCCGAGTTTTCATACTGATATCCTGGGCAATTTTGGATTTGGTGATGAGGCATCCTCTACCTCCCAAATATGCCCTAGTGCCGAAAACATTTCCAGCTCATCTCCCTCCCCCTCCCATCTTTTCTAGACGCCAAACATTCCGTGCTCACCGTACGCCCTGAAACGTTCGCGATTTTCGCGACGGGTGTGAAATCACGAAAGTTAGTGGGCGCGAAACGCAAAACTATACTCGAACAAGTACTGAAAGAAGACTCGAGTCAATCATCAAATTGACTCCAGTCGCAAACGTGTGCAGGCGCAAAACGATCTGTCATCGCAATTCACGAACTAAAACGGGCGCAAAGGATTCTGGGTTAAAAGTATTGCAAGCGTTTCCTGGCTTCAAAACATTTTAATAGTAGCGCCGAAACATTCCCTAGTCACCAAACATTTCTTGGTTCCTTTTAAAAAAAAACCGGGGTCTCTCAAACATTCCCTGTTTTTTTTTCTTTCTTTTTTTATACTATGTGCTCATCCCTACAAAACAATGAGTGAGACAAAATAGTAGTAGAAAATACAAAACAAGAAAAGTGTAGTAGGTGCTACAAGAGCTGTGCTGGTCAAGCGCAGTGCACTCCTCCGACCATTTCGGTCTCGAAATTGACATGGACTGTGCGGGCAAGGGGGTGTATTACTATGAATGATAGAGTTACTTATTATTATTATTATTATTAAAAGCATGTCCGCGTAGGTGGCGGGGGTGCCACTTTCGCTTATGCCATTCAGGATTGATGTCTGAAGAGTAATACGATACAATGAAATGACAGAAGTGACGTCAACAAAAGCCGTTAGCAACAACACAAATATGACTAATGGAAAACTTCATCCAAAGTATAAAATAAAATAGAATATGCATACAACATGTCTGCATATCATCTGAAAATGCAACGGTTCCGAAACAGTTGTCCTTTACAGTAAATAACCTGAAATACGTAGTACTCATAATGAGCATACGTCTGCTCACCTGGGCAGCATTTGTCACACTGTGTGTTTGCCCTTTAAACCGAGTCTCTAGTCCAAAGATCCTGGACGATGCTGGCGGACCGGAGTTTAATTTCGGCTCACTGCGTGTTGGTGTCTCCACGTTTGTGCACACACACATTGTACACCAGACTAGAGAGGTTGAGTTGCGCACGTGATTTTTGACGCGACACGCAAATTCACATCGAAAGGGTCGAAATTTGGGGTGATACAGCAAATTCCCACTTGAGATGCAGCCCTCTTGCGTTGTTTTCCAATTTGCGAGCCAAATAACGGGAGTGGAACTTTCACGTCACGTCCTTCTGTGTACTTGTGAGTGTGGCTTGCAGTTTTGCCAGATGTGTACAGGTCCTCCCTCGTTAGTAGATAATCTCTGGGCCATCGAAAAAGTTATCTTTTAAATCATAAATTTTATGTACTAACGAATTACGTGTACCTCTGCGCTGTGTTTCCTGTGTGGGTATTCGTCTACAGTTGACGTCAGCGAGTGCAGCAGCAATCCGTGTGTGAACGGCCAGTGCTTGAACGTTGGTGATCGCTATCTCTGCACATGTGACCGGGGCTGGAGTGGTGAGACGTGCGCAGACGCGTCTGTTGCAAGTGGTAAGAATGTCTTTTCAGGTTTGCTTGCATTGTGATAATGCCATGTGATCATCAAGCACCTCTTCGGTTTTTCGGAGATGCATGCATATTTCCATCCCAATAAATTACCTATGTTGCTGCGTATCCCGGACAAACATAGTCCGAGTCCTCTACTCCCACAGTTGTACCCAAAGAGTAGATCAGGGATGACACTTCTATTTATTCCCGTAGCTATGCAAAAGCCGTTACTGAAGTAACGTCTGGCGCTAGCCAGGGTCCACACAGCTTTAATTCCGTGTTTGTTTGTGCCATCGGCATGCCTGGCGCTATCCCGGACCTGTCCCGTACCGTACCGTACCATCAAAGACAGCTGGCCACAATATTCAAATAGGACTGTCAAATGCAAGATCATAACGTTAAGCAACTTGGAAGAATGAGTATGTATGCAAAGTGTATCGGGAAATGCATGCAGGGCGATAGTGCAGGTTCGAATCCCAGGTTAAATCTTGAAAAAAATAGGAGAAATGAAAAAAACATTATTTTTTTATTTATTTTATTCCAAGCAAAACATGGCTGGGGTAGCCAATGACCACTTTGCGTGGCGATTGCACGGTTTAGCTTATAACATCCCTATGCTTGTTTGCCTAGGTCATCAAGGTGGTAGACGGTGTCGCATTACCCTCGAATGCAAAGAGAAAGTTTATTTCTTTCGCTCAGGGCCCTACGCTATGCTTTTTTGCCTAGCTCATCATGCATGTTATTCGAACAGATGGAAACTTTTTGCTATACAATGATGTAGCCGATCAGTTCGTTGTGGTATGGTCGGGCATTGTAGCAGTCATGGTCGACGTAAAAGACTATAAGACCGCAACAAAGTTGGGACCAAAGAGAAAGTTCCATCAGTACTAATAACATGCATGATGAGCTAGGCAAAAAAGCATAGCGTAAGGCCCTAAGCTTCCAAGACCTCTCGTTCCCGAAATCACTCCAATTTGTGCACGTTGCTCAGACAGACCGACCGAAAACAATTTTCATAATCTTTCTTGGATAATTCGCGGATCTGTTGTTTCGGGCCTTTGAAATCCTAAAAATGACTTCAACTGGAACAGGGGCGCTACCCCTTATCCCTCCCCCCCCCCCTCCCCCCAAGGTCACCGCCCTCTAGACCCCGGCCGGGTGGACAGCCCTAACCCACTTCAGATTTCTACCCTGACATATCTGGAGGAGTAAACGATTCAAACCCTTCGATTATGCACACTCTGCGTCGTTTTCCTTTTCTGCCCATCAGCTGAGCTGTAATGGGTGCCCTATTCTTTGTGTATCGCATTTAGGACAGTTTCCTATAGATGGCACAGGCACTCTACAGGGTAGTATTTCTACAGAACCACAAGGACAATCAAGGCTTCTTTGCTGCAACTTCAAGGTTCATGCTCTCGCAATCATCAGGCAACAATGCCTGATGAATGTGATGATTGCTCTCGCATGAATCTTGAAATCGCAGCAAACAAGCCTTGATTGTCCTTGTTGTTCTGTTCTGTATTACGCTCTGCCTCCGCCGTGTTGAGCACTGTCAGCACTCTGGGTACACCCTCCGCCATGGTGTTGAGCACTGTCAGCACACTGGGTACATCATCCGGTGTAGTATTTCTATAAAACCAGCAAACATGATTGTATCGTTAATAGCACAAACAAACGCACCCTCTCTTTGAATTGGTTTTCACTGTGGTCCTCTCTCCAAGGGCTTTTGAATTAGCCCAATATCAAACTGACTTGTCACATAAAACCCGGGTTATGGCAGAAAACCAAATGTAGTATCCACATGCGGGTGTATAGTGCCCCAGGGAACAATGTGTCTTACTACCCGTTTAGGTCCACAGAGGCCCACATGTAGCATCGGTATAGGACTGCCAATGCACCGGCCTAAAGAAAACACATCACAGTACCCGAGGCTGTAGATGCTATTCGGACAGGCCCGCACTGTACAGTGCTACTCAATGAAATCCAGTCGTGTCACTCAAGTTTGCGCCTTGCGTCATTCCACGGCACACTGTTCGCAGGTCTATGGCTGCGCACCGCCCGGCGCCTACTTGAGTCACCCGACTGGATTACACTGAGTAGCACTGTACTTTATCACTCCCAGTTACTATTGACTCACATACGTTTTCACTACACCTAATCAGTCAAATATTCCTGCACATTTCACTCCTTAGCTACTCAGGCTATATTGACTGCTCATATTTGACTCCTTTTTAGAGATTTAACACTGGCTTTGGCTAGTCGTGATAAATCTACTTGTAATATTGACTTCATACTTGGTCAGTATAGGAAATAAAACCTCGTAAAAGACCTCGGCTTCGCCTCGGTCTTTCACTCGGCTTTTATTTCCTATAATTATTGACCTCGTACTCAGTCAATATTAGATACGTTGTATTACATGTACAGTCAACTTCGCGTATAACGACACTCGGCGGCGGGGCATCAGAAAAGCGTCCTTATTCGCGAAGTGTCGTTATACCCGAAGTCCCATTATGTATGACAGTTGGATGGGACTTTGCTCTGGGCATGGAAATCCTGTCGTTATTCGCGAATTGTCGTTATAACCCCCACCTAGGGTTCCCAGTAAAAAGGCAATAGCCTGTTGGGACTCCCCTAGTAAAACGAGAGAGCTTGGAAGCTCAGGGCCCTACGCTATGCTTTTTTGCCCTGATGACCTAGACAAAACAAAGCATAGGGATGTTATAAATTCTTTGAAAAAATCCTTTTTTTAAGACATAACCTGGGATTCGAAACCGCACTATCGCGCGCCCTGCATGCATCCCCCGATACACTTCGCATACATACTAATTCTTCCAAGTTGCTTCACGTTATGATCTTGCATTTGAAAGCCCTATTTGAATATGCATTGTGGCCAGCCGTCTTTGATGGTACGGTACGGTACGGGATAGGTACGATCGAGGGTAATACGACACCGTCTACCGCCTTGATGACGGCAAAAAAAGCATAGGGATGTTATAAATTTTTCAATTCTCCAATTTTTTTCAGGCATATCCTGGGATTCGAACCGCACTAACGCCCTACATGCATTCCCCCATACACTTCGCATTCATACCCATTCTTCCAAGTTGCTTCATGTTATGATCTTGCGTTTGAAAGCCCTATTTGAATATTGCGGCCAGCTGTATGTGGCCAGCTGTGTTTGATGGTACGGTACGGTACGGGACAGATACGGGATAGCGCCAGGCGTGACACAAACAAACACACAAACAAACACCAAATTAAAGCTGTGTGGACCCTGGCTAGCGCCAGACGTTACTGAAGTAACGTCTTCTGCATAGCTACGGGAATAATAAAAACTACTATATCCGATAATAGCTATGAAAAGTATGAATGCCGCAGACATCACCACGCAACATGACAATTATTTGTTCAAGGTTTGGTTTTGTGTGTTTCCAAAATCGATTTTCACGCTCCGATCATCAGTGGAAATACGGAACTAAAGAGATCAAGGGAAAAACAAAGGTTAAAAATCCAAAGAAGTGTGACACATGACGGGTAACTTGTGGTAAGTATTACAAAAAGTGAGAACTAAAATAAAGAGTAAGTGTGACAAACGGGCATGAACAGTGCAGAAACAACTCATGAACACGGGGTGCAAACTCACGAAAATAACCTAAGTGCTAAAACATGTTCTTTTTGCTTACACAAATCGGGCTTATGCGTACGAATACAAACAGCTTCAAGGACCTTCAACTGCTGGACATAACGGGCACGACACACTTACACACTTACTCTTTATTTTAGTTCTCACTTTTTGTAATACTTACCACAAGTTACCCGTCATGTGTCACACTTCTTTGGATTTTTAACCTTTGTTTTTCCCTTGATCTCTTTAGTTCCGTATTTCCACTGATGATCGGAGCGTGAAAATCGATTTTGGAAACACACAAAACCAAACCTTGAACAAATAATTGTCATGTTGCGTGGTGATGTCTGCGGCATTCATACTTTTCATAGCTATTATTAAACTTTTATCTCCACGTAGATTATTTGTATACTATATCCGAAGTCGTTATTAGCGTAGTATTACAATCATGTACATGGATGCATACTACAGTAATCAGCTCAGCCCTACTAGCAATAGCCCGGAGTATGGTGATCACTCTAATTTCAGAAATTTTCGGTGCTCAATATTTTCGGTATGAGGGCAGTTCCCTATTGGATTATGTGTGTTAGTGTTTGTTCGGTGTATTGAAATTTTAGGTATGAAACAGACGCACCGAAAGTACCGAAAATAAAAGTACACCGAAAATTTGTGAAATTACAGTATACTTATAATAGTTATGTCTGCATCATTTACCGTAAAGCTGTGTATAAAGCCGCGGCTTACATTATGACTTTTGGGGGGGGGCATCATTTGCAGGCTTTGGTTTTCGTCATGCTGTGTTCACTTGATCAACTGTACGTGCCTTGCAGCTGCCGCAAGTGGGTTTGCCCATTCCGTCGGGAACATGGTGACGTGGGTTTCGTTACTCTGTGTCCTCTTCCTCGTGGGAATCGTCTTTGCTTACCGTCGCCGTGGCGCTGGAGGTGGCAGGAGGAAAAGCGTTGAGCTGGCAGGTAAGAGTAAACAGAAGAAGGCAATAGAGAGGTTAAGGCCGTGATCGTTTGGTCGGATCCAGATCCAGATCCATCGGATCCACTGGATCTGCAATGATCGATTGGTCGAATCCGGATCCAGATCCTTCGGATTTGGATCCGAGCAACCCTGCCCCGGGAGCAGGGTTGACTGGATCCATTGGATCCAAATGTGACCTTTGTGCGTATATGGTGGGTAAAAATCATGTTTATACTCATTGTCGTACGTCTAGTGGACTTTTGTTGACTTTTCGTACGACGCAGGCGATCAGTACGACTTGTGCCTTTTTTGGGTGACCTGTCAGCGCCATTTTTTACTTCGTCAACATGGCAACAGCCAAGGTCCGCAAAAAAGTGTTCGGTTGATTCTGAAGGATCCGACGGATCTGAGATTTGGATCTGGATCTGGATCCGACCAAACGATCATAGCCTAAGATGCACAATATTTCCAACGTGACGCGCAATTTCACGTCACATTTGGCATAAAACTCCAAATTTCGACGTGAGCTGCAGGTCACTCGTGTTGTTTTTGTGACGCGCCAGCCAAAAAAACGCGAGCTGGGCTTTCATGTCACGTCAGAAATAACGCGCATCTTAACCTCTCTAATAACTAGAGTATATTTGCAACAAGGAAGACTAGCGTCGCTGTAAGCATTTCCTAATTATGTCGACATGCATGAGTAAAATTTGAAACCATGGTTGCAGGGCACACAATGAATGCATGTCGACGCATAGGAAAGGCTCCCAGCGAAACTACAGCTGCGCTCACTGAAATCCGACCCAACGTGCAAACCTGGCGCCCTCAACTTGCACGGCCCTTGACGCCCTGGAAGTGGAACGAATGCGGCTGGACGTACACATGTACACATACAATGATGTAATCGGAACTGGTCCAGGGCGTCAGTGTTGCACTTTGGGTTGGATTTCAGTGAGCGCAACTGTAGTCCTCCTCGTTGCAATATTAAAGCCGCTGTCTCCGAAACGTTTGGTTACATAACTGAAGTGAACGTGATAGGGGCGAGGCATCCTGCAGCTTCGTAACTCGAAGAAAAAATGGTTTACAGGCACACAGGCTCTTTCCCTGGACATTGCACATTCACAACTCAGCTCACTGTGTCGTTATCGACGTTTTGGCAAATTGCCACCATCAGGATTCAGAAACTACAGTAGCTTCTCAATATGCACAGATTCCACTGTAGCCATCCAGTATAACCAATTAACCATACATTCTCTCACAACATCCTCCAAGCAATCTCTAGACTACATCATTCACTGAGAGAAGAAGACAGTCATTAGAATTTTCGGGTAATGTCCACCTTCAGGTAACGGTAGTGGTGGACACATATGTGTACATGTCATGTGTGTGTTTATATGTTTGTATGTGTGTGTATGTGTGCAGGCCCATCGCACCGACTTTGGAGGTGGGGCGGCAATGGAAGGGGGGTCTGGGGTCCTGGCCCAGGAAAAAATTCAAAAATTAAGCCAATAACCCCGAAGTTTTCCGCGTTGTACAGATGCACGAAATCCCGTAGAATCCCGGAGACCCTAATGGGTGTTGAATGTGCAGGACCCTATTGTGTTTTCTGCTACTTCCACCAAGAAATGGGCCCTGAGGGCATTTCATACGAAAACCTTTTATGACCGTGGAAAGATCTAGCTAGTCATTAGTTCTAACCAAAGTGAAGAAGCTGGAAAAGCGATTGTTTGCCATCAGTTATGAATCTAAATTTGGTCAAATGCGCATGCATAGCACACAATGAACACCCAACCGGGTCTCTACATACCTACGCCCTAGTACTGCACTTCGTACATCTGTACTACGCGCAAAAGGTCTATCGCAAGCATTTCCGGGCATTTGCTGCCATTTCAGTGTAACTGCAGTGAAAGACTTTTTATATTCTGCAACAAACCAAGAAGACGCTACAATCAGTGACAAGGATTCTTCATTACCCTCCTCTGGAAAAAAATTCAAAAATTGCAAGCAAACCGCAAGCATTTTCAGGCATTTGGTGCCATTTCAGTGCATAAACTGCAATGAAAAAGACTTTTTGATTCGGCAACAAACCGCGATCGGCCTCGGGAACAAGGATTCTTCATTATTCGCCACGTTTGCGCTGAGCTGCGATCATCTCGCTTTGTTGCAGTGTGCTCCAAAAAAAACGGCCAAAAAAGTGGGGCGGCCTCAGCCGGCCCCGGCTGAGGCCGCCCTGGCTGAGACGGCCTTGGTATGTGTGTGTGTGCATGTGTGTGCATGTCTGCATGCATATGTGTGTATGTATATAGTGAACTTTGTGTATAACGACACTCGGCGGGGCATCAGAAAAGCGTCCTTATTCGCGAAGTGTCGTTATACCCGAAGTCCCATTATGTATCACAGTTGGATGGGACTTTGCTCTGGGCATGGAAATTCTGTCGTTATATCCGCTGTCGTTATTAGCGAAGTTGAGTCAGTGACTGTATGTGTACATGTGATGTGTGTGTGTCTGTGTGTGTGTTTGTGTTTGTGAGCATATACCGTAAAGCAGGGATGAATATATCCTGTATCGCATCGCAGTTTGCGATGCAAAATCGATCTACTGCTACTCAAAAGTCACCGTGACTCGCAGAAAAAATCGATACATACAGGCTATCTATGCCAAGCCTCTGCTGTCAAGTAACATGCATACTGTGCCGTGTATGTGGTGCAGGTACTCCCAATCTGGGTGCACATGTATGCTTCAGTCGTTTTTCTGCAAATGGGCTTTCAGGCATCACTCTCAAGAAGGACAATGTGGTAAACACCCAACCTTAAAAGAAAAATGCTAATCAAAATCGAAGACTGCTACGCAATTGTGATTTCGTATAGCAGAAACTGCTACCCAAAAATATGACAGTAAATTCATCCCTGCCGTAAAGTACCGTTGATCCGCCCCCTCTCTAATTGCTATCCCCTGTCGACTCTATGCCTGTGAAGCGACTTCGGTGTATACAACGAAATACGATGTTGAACCGACGCATGCACCGCTGTACACAATATGTTCCAGTGCAGGACGAAAATGTGTCCAATCCAGCAATATAGAATCTGAACTTCCTCGTTGTTGTACATCGTACTGCACTTGACAGCCTTGATCTAATTTCCGCCCCTGCCAAAACCCAGCTGGGAAGCGACATGGCGTGGGGGGAGGGGGGCGGATCAACGGTACTTTACGGTACAGTCTACTTCGCTTATAACGACTGCAGATAGAACGACAATTCACAAATAACGACAGAATTTCTATGCCCAGAGCAAATTCCCATTTACCTGTTTACATAATTGTAATGAGACTTCGGGTATAACGACACTTCGCGAAAAAGGACACTTTTCTGATGCCCCGCCGAGTGTCGTTATACGCAAAGTTGACTTTATGTGTAAGTGTGTTTTGATGTGTCTCCGCCCGCTGATTGTGGAGTTATGAGCTCTTAAGTGGGATCATTTGCACCACCCCCTGAAAGTATGAGGTTGCATGCAGACGTGCTGGCAGCCTGGTACACAGACATGTGATTTCTTTGGCACTTGTATGCTACCATGAATTATTGATTGTTTTATCTCCCCTGATTACGCTTGCCTTGCTTACAGCCATGAAGTCGAACGGAGGCACTGAGGCACCACCACAAGCAGCGAACTGGGTGCCCACGACACAGACAAGCAATGAGAATCTCGACAATTGCATGCGACAACTCGCCAAGCACCAGAGTCGGTACGGTGACCTAATTGCCGCGATCGATGGGAAAGAGCTTGGGAGAACACTTTCGGAGGTTGATCCGGCCACTGCGGACATGGACTCCTACTTCAAGTCAAAGCCTGCATCCACAGTCAGCGGGGAAGGCAGCAAACCAGTGGATGAGTCCTATGACACAAGCCAAGCAGCAACCCGAGAGGCGTACGATACGACTGCTGACTATCGGCCAACATCCGTCTTGAGTCAGGCATCCGCACGCCTCGGTCTGAAGTCCACGTACATTCCGGTGAGCGTGACCGATACCGATATGCGCAGGCGCAGCACCGTCACACTCCCAGCTGAGAACAACAGTCGGCTAGAAGACGAACAGTGCTCGCAGCATGGCCAGATAGAAGATGACCAGTGCTCGCAGCACGGCTTCGCCAACTTGGGCAAGCGTGAGGTGCTGCAAGCTAACGAGACATATTCAAACGAGTGCGACACGCAAGAGACTGAAGCCAAACAAGCGATCGACAACGCTATCTATGATGAGGTGTAGAACACCAAAGAAGACTGCATGCTGATGCACGCATGATTTTAAGTGCATGCACCCACGCACACATGCAAACCCACACATTATGTCTGTTCTACATGTACATTCATACTACACGATAGTCGATACACACACACACGCACGCACATCTTGGACATTGCAAGCGCGCTCTCGTGGACAGTGCGCCGGCTCACTGATCACAATCGGTGAATGCAGTCTTCATCTGTTTTTTTTAGTGAAAGACAGTCCTGTTGTTTTCGGTTTCTGTCTACTGGCATTCTGGCACGGCATGCAAACACCTCTTGGCCAGGAGTCACAAGGCTAACACTTAACCTTACTGCATTCTGTACTCTGCCTGTTGGTCTCTGCCTAGGCGCCTCATGTTCAAGCTACACCAGTGAGGCGTTACCATGGTTACTTCATTCTCTTTCTTCTCGTTGAGCACAGTGATGTCATCACTTGTTCATCTTTTTTTTCTAAAATTTAATTTCTTCTTTGCAGTGTTAGTCCACGTGCAGGTTATCTCTGCGCTATGTACAGGTCAGACCGGGCCTGTATGTTTTAACCGTACTGTCACCATAACATAAATACACCTCATTATAGCGTACGAAATTAAAACACATTTAAATGCCCCTGCCGCCGCAACTGCACCATCTCCATAGATTTTTCTTCGCCATTGCTTAATCCTATAATATACACGTAGTGTAGTTTTCGCCACGACACACTTGGCTTGGCCCTGCACGCACGGAGACCTCAGAATAACCTGAAACGTCGCCAGCCAGTGGCCGTTCCAGCTACGTCACCGTCACTTCGAATCTTCTTGAGCGTTTTCTGTGAACAGGTTCAACAAGTTGACCATTTTTCCAGGGCATGTCATGATCTTTCAAGGCCAAAAGCTCTTTTTCTTAGTAATATTACATGTAGCATGGATAGCCTCACTTGCATTCAACCCGCATACAGTGATTTCTTCAGAATCAGCTTATTTATTTTGTTTGTTTCCTCATGCTCTACAATACTGTGGAACTCTACCGTAATCACTGTCTTGGTAAGAAGGTTAATAACAATAACATTCGCGGTATCTATTTAGTATTTTATTGTGTTTCAAGGATTACCCAAAGGCTCTAGGCCTGTCGACCATGGTCGACTGTCATGGGGATCTCCTACTCGGAGAAATGTCCAGTACTGTCAGTAGTCGTCAGGGAGTAGCACAATACCATTCTCTCCAGTACAATACCTTGTTTGTTCGTTTTGTACTACTCCCTGGCAACCGCATCGCTCGTCACCATGCACAGGCGCGGGGCAACTAGACCTGCCCCCCCCCCCCCCCCCCCTCACCACACACACACATCAGTGCGACAGTGGTGCCAGGACAAGCAGTGAACCGTGAATGGTGAAAGCAACTAATCATGTACATGTACATGATTGTACCACACATACATACCGTATTATCTCTAATATGAGCACGGTCCTTTATTTTTTCAATGTACCTCCGCCCCGTGCTATTATTGGAGACGTTCCTTTATTGGAGACTGTTCCATTATTATTTCAACCTCATTTCAGAGGCATGTTGCCATGCCAAATTCATGTATGACACACACATTTCAGGGTTTTTTTCGCCGGTACAGATAATGAATTTACACAGTGTGCTTATAATGGAGACTGAGCACTTTATTTTTTGAATGCCGCCCCAAGGTGTTCTATTATTGGAGACGTGCTATTATTGGAGACTGTGCTTATATTAGAGATAATACGGTACTTGTAACTACTCAGTAATCACTTCATATTCATAAGAAGACAGTCAGTCCACAGAGCTAGAGTCATCAGAGACACTGCCAAAAAGTACAACTACAAGTCATGAACTATGGAGTAGTAAAAATGCGGTGTTTTAAAAACTGTTTTTGTGCTCTTGGTGTCACCTAATGTAGTAATGGCTGACATGATGCAGGTACTAGTAGTAGTACATGTACTAGTACAGATGCAAGAAAGAAATTCTCCAGGCCGTGCGGGTAGATCTACGCCGGGTAGGACAGCGACCAAGGCAAGACCCAGGCCAGGGTCCAAGGACCTTTTGAAGATTTTTAGGTAAACACCAGGAGTAAGAGTTACCATGGTTACTTCGCTGACGGATCCCATACTGGGCCATAGCCCAGGGTGCGTGTACATGGTGACACCATGGTGACACCATGTACACATGTGTACACGCACCCTACTACCTAGTATTATGGGATCCGTCAGCGAAGTAACAAGGAGCCTGGACGTCGTACTGTAGGTACATGTACTAGGTGTTGCATGCATCCATATCCAGTGCCCTGAGCATGAGGCCGTGGCTGTAGTGTACTGTGTAGATCGCGTAGCCTAGTAAAATTTGTATTGTAGGTAGGTCTGTGCTTACTCCATGATCCAGTCCAGCTCTGCTTCAATTCAGTGCTTGGTAATGGTATCTTGGGCTATACATGTACACTTATTTTGCATAGCGCTATCTTCACTGCACTGACTTCAGCAGTTCAGCCTTTAGTTTAGGATAAAGTAACAGTTATTTGAAAATGTCCTCGCTTATTACACACCGGTGCGGCATGAACTGAAGTTAGCTTGCTCGGCTTTCTTCTCCCGAATAACTGTTTCCATGCCCGCTTTGAGGTTTTCTCAGCGCTCGTGTGCGCGGTATACCGTGTTGTCAGACGTGGAATTCGACTAAACAATGCAAGCCTATACTATGTTAGTATGACTGTACATGTACCGGTAACAGCAATAATTATTTCTAGCAGCGACAGCATTATAGCAACGAAAGCAGCGACAGCAGCAATGCAGACCAACATTACAATACCGGCGAAGCCAGAAGTCAGGTAAGCACTGTGTTCAAAGTGTGTATGTTTAGGACTGTCTGGAATTTATTTTCATGTGTTGCCGCTTCTCCACTTGCGTCTGTGTGTGCATCTTTTGGTCCCGCTAGTTCCTCTTCGAGCTTCCTTCATTCCATTTGGCTTATGCGAAGACTAGCCAAGCTTGCTTGGCGATGCCCGAGGGCGAAAAAGCTTACAATAATAGACCTGCACTAATATTAGTAATAAATTGAGGGAATGGAAAACGGAAAAATCTGAAGAGAAAATTGACTGTCACCACCAGGAATCGAGCCAGGGAACTTCGCCTGAGGCCAGCGATGCTCTGACCACTGAGCTATGGTGTAGCTGTCAAAGACTCATCCCAGCGGAGACCTGGTTGGAGACCTGGTTGGCTAAATTCAAAGGTATTCCTACCCAGCAGCGTTTCTACGATTGAAAGAATTGTTTGGCGGGAGAACAAAACTGTAAGATTCCAACTACATGTAGGGTGACGTCACCAGTCGATCGTTGTGTCAGAAACCGAAATGCTAACCACATCTTAAAAACACACAAAATACAGCGCAGGACGACGGTCGCTGTTATCGTGATCGGTAAAATGCTAACCATGTCTTGCCTAGAAAGCTGGGTACTAGGGAGGTTTCGCTCTACGTAATTACGTATGAAAATCCGTATGTCATACACGCCGGGGAGCGAGGGTAACTTTCATACGCAAATCTCTATACGGATTTCCGTAGGAAAGCTGTTTCCTACGTTGAGGCCACCGTAAGACTTTTTTAAATGTTTTTCGCATTTCCGGATTTATCCATGGCAAAGTCCAAGCCGCGCGAAACACAAGGTACACACACCGTACACCACGTGGAAATACGATGGAAAACGCGGTTTCGGTTCGTGATGCATGCGGTGGGCGCATGCAGCCAACGCGTCTCCAAAGCAACAAGGCATATTTAGCAGTCGTGGAGAAATCACGTAGAGCGAAACCCAACAGCGCTGATCTTTACTTATGAAAATTCCGTGCAGTTCCTACGTTATCTTCATACGTAATTCCGTAGAGCAAAACCTCCCTATTCATGGAGTTTAGGGTCCCAAAATTAAATATTTCGAACTTTCCCAGTGCTCTTTGTACTGTCAATCATGCTTGAGGGTACATGAACAGTAGAAACTTTGCCAACCAAGATTAAAAACAAAGTTTCTGACGACGTGGGCTTTATTTTCGTCAGAACGAACCAGACTGGGTACTGCTGATGGCTGGTGCAGAGCAGGGAGCCGAAGGTGTGTTCTTCCGCTCGAACCCTCTCTCTCTCTCTCTCTCTCTCTCTCCACACAAACTCGCAGTGGAAGGTGGGGAAAAACTCTCGAGACGTGCCAAAGTTCCGTTTCAGCTGGCACTTGGCACGCATCCATAAATTTTCGACTTTGTTCGTATGGATCGTTCGATCATCAGGATCAACAGAGTGGTCATCGTGAACGATGACTTCGGGAATGTATATACCGTGGCTGATGTTCCCGAGTTACCCATACGCGGCCCAGTCGTCCGAAATTATTCGTGTTCCAAGCAGAATCCACTCGTTAATGAGCGCTACTAGTGTGCCAACTGTTCTGTCCGGAACTTCCCGTACGAACAATAATACGCATGACAAGAAACACAAACTTGGTAACCACGTTCAGAACGAAGCGGACGAAAATGTGAAATACAACAAAGCCAAAAGTAATTTCAAGACAATAATGCTGCTGACCTTGACAACCTTGATAACCTTGGTCAGCTATCGGCCAGAGTGTGGCTCGATGGTCCCGAACGCCCAGTATCCTTCATGCCAAGCCCCGCTATGATACTGCAGATGCAAGTCCTTGCTTCCATCGATCTCGACAATGACGAGTTCACCATTATTGTCCACACCGCTGGGTTTGGGAAATGTTGATGATGTCCTGGATGGCTATGTCGCGGTCAAAGCTACACCTGTCCACAATAGTGTGGTTGCTGGATATGCCAAGTTCCCGGATGACGACATCTTGTGTGGTCTATCCTGAGCCCACCAGTACGAGAGAAAAACAGATCTCTCAGAAAATCACACGGCTTCTTAGAATAAGGAACCACAGCAACCGCTCCTCACATAGTTGCAAGGTGTGCATCTCCAGCGAAACCCATCTCGGCTATCCTGCCTCCTAGTGCGGCTACACCGCGCACCACATGTGTCACAAAGCACTTTGTTCCTGATACAGCGCCGGGCGGCAAGGAACTCTCCAGTTGGCCAAGTTGGGTCCTGGAAAAGATCGGCAGAAGGGTGAACACGGTCCACCTCTCCATCAAGATTGCATCTGACATTATGAAATTTCAGTATGTCTCCCTAAGGAATAATGCGTATCGGCGCACCGGGACGCTCAGCCATTACCATCAAGTCAAAGGAAGCAACGCTTTGAAATGGGAAAGCAAACCTTCGAAACACACAAGGCAGAATGAGAAAGAAAGTTGCGTTACTTTTGGAAGGCATATGACAGTAGTTCGAGTACACGTACTGTGAGACCAGAAATGTTAATGTCAAGTAAAATTAACGATCTCCGGATTTTTGTGGGTTAGCGAGGTGAAATTCTAACGAATTCCGTCTCAAAACCGGCAGCTGGCTGTATTGTATTTTTTGTATTGTATTTTATTATTTTACTTGGGCATTCCCAACAGACCCTAAGGTCTTCTTACAGGGTGCCCAAGATGAATGAAATAATTGTTAAGTTCCTGGCGAAATCAATTGGGGATATGATTTGTGCGAAGGGATTCCGGAATGTGTCATGCTCAAATATGCATCTAAGTGCTCTCTTACCTATGCGTAGCAGATGATCTCTCACATTGTCAGCGAGGCAGTGGACGTAGGCAGTGCTGGCGTACTCGAGCTTGCTCTGGACTACTGACAAGTAGAACTGCCTTCTGGCCTGGACAGCAAGGTTCCTCCTTCCACGTCGAAAAGCACCTAGTTTCTTTCCGATGTCTTCCCTGAGGGAGTTAACGTGGGCACTGAAACTTAAAGTTGAATCGAGAGTCAGTCCTAGATACTTAACTTCGCGTCAGACGGGGCAATAACAGTCGAACCACAGACAATGCTCAGGTTAGGTGGAGGATGTGAGCGTCTGCTGTGGATCAGTAGTACTTGGCTCTTGCTGGAGTTCAGGAGCAGGCCGCGATCTGTGAGGTGCTGCTTCACCACTGAAAAATCGTCTTCTAAGTAGGGACATGAGAATTCGTGGACACTTTCCAGAGGCATACAGGGTGGTGTTGTCTGCATAAAGAAGGCATTGGGAACGCAATGGCAGAGTGGGGACAAGTCGAGTGTAGATGCTGAAGAGGGTAGGGCCTAGGACGGAACCCTGGGGAACGCCCCTAGTGCAGCTTCTACAGTCACTTGTGGTTCCGTGTAGTGGCTGTACATGTACACATCGTTTTCTACATAACGACGGCAAATGTTAACGAAATTTTTTAATTCGCTAAATCGTTAGAATTGAATGTTTGTTAACATTACTGGTCTTACAGTATTACACAGGAGCACTGCATGGGAAAGTTCTAAACAATTTCGGACCCTTAACTGCATGATTACCGAGAGCGCTGACAGGTATTTCAATCCAAAGGCAGCCGACAGATGGCTAGAGTATTGCTCATGACTAGAAAGAAGTGAATGCACTTTACTTGGAGGCATGCGACTCTACCAACAGAGGATACAAAAATGTCAGCATTTCTACCTGAGAGCCCAAAACCACTACTGGGCAAGAAAAACGACGTAGATGCCATGAAAAGGAGTTGCAGGTGAGTTATCATACCAAAGAAAACCTGAGGTTAGTACAGTGATGGCAACTGAAGTCCGATCCCTGAGCGATGTGTTCACATTCTAGCGGTCTCTATTTCGTAGTTTTACTATGCTGTGCTGGGTCTTTGCAATGTGACCGCACCGCTCAGGGGTCGGATTTCAGTTGCTAGCACTGTAGAACACTGGAGATTGAGGGAAGGAGAATTTGCAAAAAAACAATGTGTGAAATTGCGATAGCGACCTCGGCAATAATGGAATGTGTAAATAGAAGAATAAGCAGGCTATCCCGGCAGTAGAAGGTTGTCGGTTTTCGAGAGAGGTTTGTAGAAATCCACTAGCGATTAGAGTCACGAATTTGCTGCCACACTGTTCCTTCGTGATGACTTCATACCCTACAAGTGTATGTTGTGTATTGTTACATGACCTAGTTATCATGATTGCTGCATTGTGTGCGTTGTGCTTGGTGTGTTTCTTGCTTTTCTAACAGTTAAACCTATCGATATCTGGTTGAAGTGTGCTGGTCGTAGTCACATGAACACAATAAACTGCGAGCCAGCAGCATGGCTGCAATCCACGACCGCGATAAGCCAGTACCTGACCTCATCTGCTGTCCACCAGTTTCGTGGCGAGCCGTTCCCGGCAACGAATCCTGCGCCAACGTCACGATGAACTATTTCCCCGTGAGTGTAGCGCTATGATGAACGCATCCATCTCTAAGGTCTGTTCTTTCCATCTCAGTCTGACTTCCTGATGTGTGCACAGTGGCAAAACACCATGTCCACCTGACTAGCCATTGTTTAGTAATTTAAGACTGAGCCGTCATGCATGGGAAAGGTCTGTTAGTGTGACGCCACTGTGTACTTGCAGCAGTACAACTAGGCAGGTGAACATGACAACATACCTGTCGTGTGTTCCCACGCTGTTCTAGCCTTGCCGATCTAAGCCTTATGGGCGGGTGGAGCCATGGAGCAACCAGTCAAGCATTATCACAACGCAATGATGTGTGAAGACAAACCAGCAACAACCTGGCAGCCATTCTGCAATCATCAGCAGTCGTGCTATCAACATTCAGGGTCTGGCAATACCATTGCTTCAGTGGACATGCCGTTGCTTTGGTGGTGCTGTGCAAATGGGGCGTGTCGGCCATGAGCGTATCTGCATGCAAGTGTTGGAGTTCACTGATGGTCATACGTGGATTTCAGCACCACCTTACAGCTTGCTGCAACTTCCTGCTGCTTCACTGCTATAGTATTCCATGCTGCATCAATACAGCAGTGATCTTTGCTACAAAGCTATAGTACTGGGACTCATCATGACTGGCTGCAGCCGCCAGCAACGTGTCGTTTTATCATGAGTATGATGACCTGCAGACAGATGGTGTGTTAGATGACAACTTCGGAGACAGATGACATCCACCTGCTTACTTGGATCGCTAAATAGCTGGATTGAGCGAAGGTCCTGTTGCCAACTGTATCTGGCATGATGAACCGAGCGAGCTCTCGTAAGTTACAGGGTGACAAGAACCGTGTTTGCCATGGTTGGTGCGCACTCGGCTTGCCTGCAGAGTCATGAAGTATGGCTACTCTATAACACGTAATTTGTATACACATAAATAGTACACCGTAGCCGGAATGCCTGGATAGCTGTGTGCATACTCGCACTGCCTTGCTCTTCTTCTCCTCCATGTGAGACGACGAACACTGATGATAACTTACGTAACTACAAGTATGTGCTTTGAGAGTCTTGAATGCTGAGACTACACAGGTTACCATGGCGGCAGCGGTGGTATTCAAACCCACGCCTCCGGAGAGACTGGAGCAGCCATATCAAAGCCTGTATTGTTTGGCTAGGAACACTCAGTGTGCTCGTATCACGGCGGTGCTGCTAAAAGCTATCGAGCACTTGTCAGCAGGCCACCATCTGCAGGTCATTAAAAAAACATGATTTTGGATACACACGCAACAGAGGCGAAAGGCTGTATAGCTGTAACAGTTTAAGTTTCACGCATTTCACATTCTGGATTCTGGATACAACTATGCCATATCGGTGTGCTCACAGCCGTTGTTGCTGCTGAGTGGAGTGTTTCTCTCTATCTGTACTCTCAACTCACTGTTGCAGATTTTTTAAGATTTCTATGTTGATACATTAGACTGCTGAATTATGTGTGGTGGACTATAATTATGTTCTGTTGAGCATTAGTCACCCGGAGCAGTGGTCTCTTGGTTATTGCGCAGAGCAAGTAACTCGAGTGGAGACAATTTTCGGTATTCCACTGGACCGTGTGTGTGTGTGTGCGTGCGTGCGTGTGTGCGCATGTGTGTGCACGCGCGCACGTGTGTGTGTGAAAGCTCTAATCTGTCAGCACTCTCATTGAGCACTCTGACCTGACTTCAAGGCTCATCCTGCTTAAACCTACAATGTACAATAATCATGTTCATGTACGGCTTGTCCGGGGTGGGCAGCTGATGATGGGAACAGCATTGTCTGCATGTGTATGTGTGTGCATGGATGTGTGTGTATGCTCGCAGAGAGTTGCCTCTCAAGTGTGTGTATGTGTGTGCGTGTGTATGTGTATGTGTGTGTGTGTACATACCCGTTGATCTTTCTGATCGCCGGGCTCTTGCTCCTGGTCTAATGTAGCTGTGAGGCAGTGTGTCGTCAGATTCTTGCTTGTCATTTTGTCATTGGGCGTTTTATTGTTTGCCGGGGGGGGGGGGGGGGGGGGGGGAGGAAGCAACTATTTCAGGAAAAATATCTGCCCTTTTAGCCTGACACATGGTGCTTGTAATGTGGATCCCTAAAGACTTGCTGGTGAAACTTCATTAGTGTCATTCATCCACTAGAAGTCAAGAAGTCCTTGATGGCTAAATGGTAAGTTGAATGATTTGGGTCACTTGATGTGGAGTTCAAACCTAGAGAAAAGGAAGGAGTGGAAAAGAATAAAAAGTGTTCCCTAATGCAAACAAAAAAATGTTGATAGATTCGTTGTTTTGCCTTCTTATCAACTTAGGTCTGGGGACGGCAAAATTCTTTAATCTTTCAGTATTTCTTTGGCTTGGCTGCACTGCATGAATGTGTGTGTGTTGACCATTAAAATCAGGCATATACTTTTTTTGTTAACTTCTTTTTGCTCGAATGGCAAGAGTTTGTTTCTAGACCCAGGTCTCCCTCCTGACCCTTCAGTGTTTCTACTTGATTCCCCACCTTCCTCCCTTTTCCATCCTCTCAAGATATAGGCATTTCTACTTCAGTGTCAATCATCACAGAAACAAACACCAAACAGAGATGAAGTAGCGACAAATGTTGACAAATAAAAATAAAACAGATAAAGGCATAGGAGATCAAAAGCAGGGTTTTTGCAAGAAATGTCGCCGCAACATCACCACGGCTACATCAGGAGGACATGTTGACGACAATCTTCCCTAGTAACGGCTTGACTGCTGATACCATAATGGGCTCCTGCATCAGTGCATGGCAAACGCACACAAAAACACAGAAACATGCAAGTTATGAGCATTGCCGGTGGTGTCACTGGGCAGCGAGGAGAGGCACGCCGGTGGGGGGGGGGGGGGGGTCTCCTGGGAATATTTTCGGCCACCAGGGCACGTTTCAGTGCTCTCTTCTTGCTCTTCTGGATGAATTAGGCGGACCATCCTGGATGAAAAATGGTACCACCATGATCATACTGGTCGTGCTCTGTGTGACGTCAGCCCTGCTCGTTTATACAATGCAGAATGATGGCAGTAGAACCAACAAATATGGCCTCTGCCTCAGGCAAATACTCGGCACACTGCTGCATACTGTATGTATGAATGTGCATGAAACATGGTGGCATTGAATCCTCCACCAATTCTGTGCTTTACGCACCACTTCTGTATTTATGCATGTCTGGAGTCAAGAGCATACCAACCAGAGTGCGCAACTACAACTGCAACTTGACTTTAGTGTGGGAAAGCGGAACTCATCGTTTACACCATTTTCATGAATCATCCGAAGTGTGACCTGCAACTACAGTGCTTTGTTACATAATGCACACGACCGGTCTGTATCAGAAATAATGCAAGCAGCCCTTTCATGAATACAATACCGAAAGGTCGCATAAGAAAGCCGGGCTGATTCTGTAGAAGCCGATGTAAGGGCTAGGCTTCTATTCACATCAGGCTTCTATTCAAACCAAGTATTTCTATGTGTGTCAACACTAAAACCAGGCTTATGTGCCGACAGTGTATCTGGAAAATCAGGCCTGCATTCAAACAGGCTTCTATACGAGAAGACCGTCAGTAAGAACACACATGCATGGTGTCATTGACTGTATGACAACTATTGCCATACATGCACCCACACAGGCTATGTGTATGAACACACAGTACTCTTACCGGCGGTCAAATTCTTTTTCTGTTCTTCTCTTCGCAAAATTTGCCCCAAGCAGAGTGGATTTTGAAAAATCCTTAAGAGCTGAACTCCCATCAATCACGCCTAGCTCTTGGTTCTCCATCACTAGTTCACTGCAGCAAGTAAGGATAGGGAAAAAGAAAATTGTCAGCAAACACATATACATATATAAAGGAACATGATCACCCAAGCTGATTCATTACCCAAAGCAGGAGGCGTCGGACACGGTACGGTCACTACGGTATTGACCATACCACTTTTTGCCCCAAGTACCCCGTGAATCAATATAATACACTAATTTGGACTCTAAATTGCCAACATTTTCGTCTCAGCCCTCCCTCCCCCACGAGTAAATTGTACTCCAGATGTCTGACCGTACCACACTAAAATACCTTCCGACGCCCCTGCGAAAGGTATGTTGTCCTAACTTGTAGGCAGCAGGGCAGCAGCATAGTAATACCAAGAGTACACAACCTTCATGTACTCTTGGTTATATTACCGTACTGGTGAGTTGCCTGGTTCAACACATTTCTGAAGTTCGTTGTCGAAGTGGTAACAGTCTGGGTCAGTCAGGTATCTGTTCAGCAGTGCTTATCGTACAAGACACTACGGTACATGAAAGGGCTGGGAATTTGCTGACGTATGGCAACAGTATCTATCTAACAAGGAAGAATAGGACCATCGCAAAAAGACTACTAGTATCTGGGCCCGAAAAAGGGGTATGCCGTTCAAAACCAGCAAGAGTGAGGTTCATCGTTGATTTGTATTTTTGAATATCAGCCCATGGCAGAGAAGAAATGTTTGCCATGGACCTGAAGCCATTAGGCTTCATGGAATCCAATCACCAGATAGTCAGCCAACAGTCAGCAGCTCAGGTGGTGTTGAAGCCAGCTAGTTCTCAGTGAGGAAAGATTCACATGGCAAACGACCCTCACAACAAATAATGTCACAGTCTCCATTTGTTTCGCTGACGTGTCTCAGCAGCTACAATTTTCACTTCTGGATTGGTCTCTTTTTTCGCTGTCGCATCTGTGGTCGAAAAAGTAAAGATATTCAAAGTTTTAAAATAGTGGAAATTCGGGCAATGTTTTACAAAATTCCGACAGGCATGGCAGGTGTGCCGTGGCAAATGGTGGTATTCACCACACTCATTTGGACTGCGCTTCAAGGCGATAGATGGTCTCTGTCGTAGCACTTGGCTGGCAATGCACAATGCACGTGCAGAAGAAAAGTGATTGGCTTCAGTTGAGTACACTCATTTAGTTACTGACAATACAGGAAGGAACTTTTGGGGAAACAATGCCAGGGACGAAATACTCACAACATACCGTTGTACTGGAAGTAACTACTTGCAAGTAGTAAGCTTTTGGAATATCGCTTCGAACCACTGCCTTGTCTACTTTCTGAGCCCTACGTGCCAACTGCCCTCCTCATGCCGGTGTGTGAGACAACAATTTGGGCTCAGCAGTATTATATCAGTGAAGCTCTTGGGCTCTTTGCTACGGTCAGCGGAGGATGTGGACTCCAGAATAAATGCAGCAACCGTGCTTTTGGTTCTGTCGCTTGGGAATATCACAGTATTGAATCTCGTTTATGTATGTTTAAAGTTTTGATTTTGCCTGTGTTCTTGTACAACTATGGCCTCTGGACATGAGCGAAGAAGCTGGAGGATCGCCTGGATGCATGGCATCGTCGCAGACTCCGATATATTGTGAACATTGTCCACTCTCACCACGTATCCAACAAAAAGATTTACCGAAAGACCAACCAAGCTCCGATCTCGCAAACATGTAAAGAGCGCCGCCTCCTGTGGCTGGGGCACGTTGCCCGGGAAGGACCAGACGCGGCCTCTTACAAGGCACTGCAGCTAGCCCTCACTACTTCGGACATCAAGCGCTCCCGTGGACGACCCCACAAGAGATGGGTCGACAGCATCAAAGAAGACCTCAAGCATCTGAACGTGCCGATTCAGGAATGCCTCAACCTCACCACCAACAAGCAACTCTGGGTAACGATCATTGACAGATGCATGACCCCATATGATTTGTTTATGCGGGCAATATGCGACCTGTTCATATTATTATTATTATTATTATGCACACCCACACAGTCACACACACACAGTTACACACACCATTCCACTGCAAGCAGTTAGTACTGTGTGTTTCCTGTACAGCATGCTAAGTTATAGTTTGCATGCACCCTCTCACACCCAGTCAATCTTTCCAGTTGCGTATCCAGATGGGGGGGGGGGGGCATGTGCCAGGCCCTCGCACCTAAAAAACGACGTTCTGAGAGGGCAGGCAGACATCTGGAACAGGGAATTGTCCAAATTGTATTATGCGTTGTTGTTGTTGTTGTTGTGATGGATGTTTGCATGTTGTTCTAGAGACTTTATTCGATAACGTGATTTTTGGACTCGCCTCAAGGAATTTGTCATAAGCTAGGGCACGCTTACGAGAAACGAGTGGCAAGAAAGGCCCAGTTCGTACAAGGTAGTAATATGATCCCGGTATTTTTCTACTCCCATGTTCGCACGCAGAGTCCACTGTGCACTGAGTACAGACCTCTTGCCACTCCCTGGTTCCCGGGACCCCGGGTCACGTGATTGTGACGTTTATCGAATAAGGTCCATAACCAGGCACCAGTGCTATCAGCTGTCTTTTGCTGTCTAGCGACTAATCACTAGTCACTATAGCTCTTTCTCAATGCTGTGACTAGGCGCCAGTGTAAGGAAGGTCTCTTGTTCATTCAGATTTGAACCTCTCTACATCGGGATTTGAAAGAAGAGTTTCTTGCGCATTGCAGTCTATACACTTTATCCTTGTTTTAGATGCTCTTTGCCTGTTCAAGGGAACAGGCCAAACAAAGAAAATCTACAACATGATTGACTACGTGCTGCTCCCTACGCACCTGCGTCCGCAGCTGATTAGGGCACGCTCGTACGGAGGGACACAGCTTGCCAGCGATCATAAGCTCGTTATTGCCGATCTGGAGACAAGCCGATTGTTCAGAGCATACGATGCAAAATCTACAAAAAGTATGGAGAAACCTCTTGCTGTGGCGGAGCTTGTGAATCCTGAAAAGAGCCACAAATACCGATAAAACCTAAAGCTGAAGCTCCAATCCTCTCTACTGTTCGCTAGTGTGGCAGACAGCATTTCCATTGCGGATTTCTGGAAATCTACAACCAACCTAATGAGGGAGTCAGCCAAAGAGGTTGTTGGACACATGAGACGCTCAAATCGTGGCACTCTGATAAAAGAAAGTGCGGAAATTCAAGAACTATCCCGTGAGCAAAGTCGGCTCAGGGTTCTGATCGGCTCTGGGCCGAGCAACGCAGCAGAGCTAAAGAAAGCAAGAAATCAAGTTCTCCATAAAATCAGAAACACGCAGCTTTCAGAAGCCAGTGATCGCCTCGACAAAATTGCTGAACAAATCGATAACGCTCCTGATTCGGTAAAGATGTTTCAGGCGGTGAAGGCCCTGAAACGGAAGTCTTCAGATAGTTCGGTGAAGGTTGAGTCTACCGACCGTGAAGTTGTTGCCCAGAGCCAGGAAAAAGCGGACATAATCGCGGCGCACTTTCGACAGCAGTTCTATTCTGCGCTGATATCAACAGTCGAACGCCCAACGCTGGAGGTTCCCGTGGCCATTGTTGAGGTGATCCGAGCCCTTCAGCGGTTGAAGAACCAAAAGGCCTGTGGAGAGGACCTGGTGCATGGAGAGCTGCTGAAATATGGCGCAGAATATACCGGTCAAAGTTGCAGATCTCCTGAATACCAGCATCACCCGAGGCCTAGACTTCTCGAGCGTCGTCGGCCCAGGCGTCCTAATCCCGTTGGCCAAACCAAACAAACCCCGAGGACCACTCACGAGTTTGAGACCGATAGTCCTACTCAATACAATAAGGAAAGTATTCTCACTCGTGATACTGGCACGGATATCAACAGCAGTGTCAGAATTTCTGGGACCCACCTCGTCGGGATTTCGAGCTGCAAGAGGAACGAGCGATGTCGTGTTCACCCAACGTTGGTTATCGGCCAAGTCACAGAGGTACGTGTGGGAGTGTCATGCCTTGGGGCTAGACATGTCAAAGGCATTTGACATCATCAACAGAGCCAAGCTCCTGGATGTTATGAGCTCGTTCCTTGGCCGCGATGAAGTCCAAATGATACAGCATCTTCTGTATGGCACGACCATATCTGTTCGTATGTGCAGCTCCACTTCCAAGGCATTCCATACCACCATCGGCACGCCCCAGGGGGACAGTCTAAGTCCCGTGCTGTTCGTCTGTTACCTTGAAGCCGCCCTGCAAGAAAGTCGCCCAAGACTCCCACAGCGACCTATAACTGATGGAGGCATCCATCCAGAAACGGGGTACGCCGATGACATAACGTTCTACTCTACCAGTAAACCTTGGCTCGAGGAATCACTACCCGTCATATCCTCGACACTACAGTCTTGGAACCTAAAAGTAAATGAGCAAAAAACGGAATGGGTGCACTTTACATCAGGCGATTCATCCTGGCGGAGCATCAGGCAGCTTGGCTCTCTTATGGGGGGCGCTGAGGATATCGACAGGCGGATTTCGCTGGCATCCCATGCATACGGTAGTATGTGCAGCCTCTGGCTGTGGCGCAAGCATGTGTCAGAAAGGTCCAGGCTCAAGCTGTACAGCTCGCTTGTGCTGCCTGTCCTCCTTTACAACTGTGAGACTTGGGGAGTACCCCAGGCAGTCTTTCAGCGACTGGACTGTTTTCACCGCCGACAGCTCAGAAACCTGGTGAGAGTACGATATCCAGACAGAATTGCGAATGATGATCTGTATTCCAGATGTGGCTCGCAGCCACTGTCGAAGCTTGTTGCCAAGCAACGCCGTAGCCTCACTGGCCATGTGCTGAGGATGATTGAGCAGTCACCCCCTTGCCTTGCGATACTGACCTGCTATTTTCAAGCGGGGTCACATGGACGAAGGGGCCTTCCCGCGGCTACTCTCCCTACCACCATCATGAAGGACCTGGCAGGGCACGACATCCCTTTGAAGAATGCCAGCGACCTAGAAGGAACACGAGCATTTGCTGCAGACAAGTCGAAATGGAGATCAGACATTGTTTTTGGATGAGTTTTTGTTGACTGGAGACAGAAGCGGACTTGGCTTAATTTCAGTGTATTCTCATGCATTGTTCTTTGGCCTTTGTACGCGTGCTGTGGTATTATTATTATTATTATTATTATTATTTTCACTAGTTTGAGGGAAAGAGACAAACGGGATTATTATTATTATTATTATGAAAAAAGTCACATCGTCAGTGCATGATATAAGATCGCATGTGGTTCACTTTTCAGCCCATCATTCGTAGCATTTGTAACTAGGTAGATCACCAAGTACATCACCAAGTACCTCCCTGGACTCTACTGCCTCCTCTGACCCAAACAAGGACCGAGCTTGAGACATGTAGCACTACAGGCGTCACCAAAACATCCCGCCAATGTTAAGCTAGCTGTACATGGGCTAGCCCTTGGCGGATTATGATGGCATAAATTCTGGCACAATTTTAGGATTTTGTCTAAAAACTATGCCCTGGCATAAAAGGACTTCTCACTGGACTGCTTCTCCAACGAGGATCGACCTGGGTACCAAAACTTCAGCCATCTTAGGCTTTCTTGATATTGTCGCCTAGTCTTTGCAACGACTCGCAACAGTCGCCAAGAGATTTGAACAGCGCAGCTGCCTAGCTTCTTTTCCATTCTTTGTTCGATTTTTCCAATATGAACATTATGCCATCGTCACTGTACTAGGCCCAGACAGATTCTGCCGGCAATTCTTTCGGCAAAATGTCGAAGAATTGAAAAGGCGGAAATTGCCGGCAAAGTCGGAGCAGAATATTGAGATTTGGGGTAAAATCGATGCCTGATACTAAGATCTCCTTGTTTTTACCCGTTCACCATGATAATTATGCTCCACAAAACAAGACCAAAATATCACTGGGATTCACTGTGGATCACCTTGATTCTGGAAGAACCCGGAGACATGCGTGTTGAGAAACAGACCGTGCGATTTTTTGGAAACGTTGCACTGGAAGTGGATAAAAAGTAAAAACCCGTTTTTCCGGAGCAGAATGGAGCAAATGCCGGGTTTATAATGCTAGGCTCTGCAAAAATATCGAAGATTTCGCAGCAACATTTTGCGGCAAAATATCGAGGAGACAGGAGCAGAATCAGTCTGGGCCTACAATGGTATACAATAGTCATGTACGATTATTATTGCTCACCTGATCTGAATCACTGGGCTCTCAGGTAAGACCACCTGCAACCGTCCATTGCTAATCTGAAGCAGTGCGCCGTGATTCAGCACTGTGTCACTGTACAGTCATGAACTAACTGTTACTTCTGTACCGCAGCCAACATACTACATGTACAAAGTTATTTTAGTACTGTAGTGGATTTTCTACTCAGCATAAGTAGTTTGTTTGGAAATGACTATTACTTACGAGCGCCATCACCGCAACAACCGAACTAATAGCACCGCTACTGTACTCGTCCAAGAAAGATGTGGACGTAGATCCTGACGCCATTCTGGACATAGCACAAAGACTGCAGCGGCTAATCATCATAGCAGAACATGTACCACTCCAGAAAATGGAATGTCAACAAGAACTAATGACTCCTTGGAAAATCAGCAGCTACTTCCTCGAACGTCGATATCGATCTCCTTCATAATCATAATCACAGAGTCGGCACGGCACGTGAAAGTGCTAAGCAATCTTTTACTGAGTTTTACTTAGTCTTTTAGTGCTACATCATAGTACATGATCATGAGCACATGACTCGACTGTGTAGTACCAAGAGTCCATAACCCCCCCTCTTGGTAGTACAGTTGCGCTCGGTGAAATCCGGCCCGAAGTGCAAAGCCGGCGCCGCGAAGCCAGCTCCCATTACATCACTGGTGATTTGTGTGTATGAACTCAACTGTACGCACCTCGTGTAAAAGTTCGGAGTGCACGTGTTTTTTTTTTTTTTTTTTTTTTTTTTTTTTTTTTTTTTTTTCGGATGGGTAAAAACATGTTCTTTTTTTTTTTTTACGAGTTGGCACCTATGAATTCAGGGGATGGCCCACGCCTGGTAAAAAGAAAAAGAAAGAAAAAGAATGTCTGGCACCTATGAATTCAGGGGATGGCCCACGCCTGGTAAAAAGAAAAAGAAAAAAAGAAATCATATTAACAAAGAAAACTAAAGAAAAAAGAATGTTTGGCACCTATATGAATTCAGGGGATGGCCCACGCCTGGTAAAAAAGAAAAAGAAAAAAAAGAAATCATAACAAAGAAAACTAACTAATGCACGTGTTGCATGCTAAAAACAGTTCAAAATTTCTTTCATTCACTTCACTCAAGCACAGCAGGATCTTGTCGATAGCGGAGTACCCAACATCCTGTTTCAACCTCCCTGCTCGCCGGACATGAATCCAATCGAGAATGTGTGGGCTCTTCTCAAGAAGAGAATAATTCCACATCGCTGCGAGAATGCTGCACCTGGAGTGGGACTCGTTGGGTCCTGACACGGTTTCCCCATACGTGGAGTCAATGTCACGTCGTGTTGAAGCCCTAATCGAAGCTGACGGTGGCCACACAAAAATATTGAAGCCCTGCTGTTCTGTGTATGAAATAAACTGCTTCGAAACGATCTCCGTCTTCTTTCACTTCTGCTGAACTGAAATGAATGTTACACTTGTCTTTGTTTGGCGCGGTTTTTTACACTTTGGTGTGCATGCGTATGAGTACAGTTCATACGGCACACGCGCACACTAGCACTTGTACAACTGTGAGGGCGTCAAGGGCCGCATCAGTACTGGGCGCCAGTTATGCACTTCGGGCCGGATTTCACCGAGCGCAACTGTACTAGTACTACTAGTACAGGTAGACTCCCTCTAATTCGAACCTCAAATTGCCAGGCCCTAAATTCGAATTATCCGGAACTTCTAATTATCCAAATGCAGTCCCATGTACTGATATGTACGTCAAAATGCTCGAAATTGTGTCCTGATTATTTTTGCACATTTTATTTGCATCAACAAAACATAGGTGATCATGAACAACGAGATCAGTTCATTTCACCAAAACACTGGATCGACACGAAGTCATTGGACATTATTTTCATCTTCTACGAAGTTCTGTGAAGCAGTTTTCAATCGCTGCAGTTGTCCTGAAACGATTTCAACGCAAAAGAACAGCGCTGCCTTCTCTGCGTCATGAAAGCCCGTCGGAGACCAGCACCTCGTTCTGAAGAACGGGAGTGGAGCATAGGCATAGGCAATTTTTACGACTTCCAGTTGTTGTTCAGTCCCAAACTTCTTTGCGCATGAACTGGCGCGGCATGACAAGCCATTGAGATCCGCGAAGGGAGCCAACCACCTGGAAGAAGTCGTCTTCAATCAAATCTTCGCACTTTGTCTTGCACGGGCTTGGATCAAATCATTCGAGAGAATGTGGGTTTCTTCAACGCTATTGTCGATCCTGGAGCGGACCAGAGATCAATTTTTGAGCTACTCTTGGCTAGAGAAGGAGATAAAATGAACTTCGAATTACGAGTAGAGCAACTCCATCTCACTTCGAAATAAGCGCTCGAAGGACCTAGTCACTGTACTGTAAACTGCTCTTCTGTACGAAGGCAGAGTTCGAATTATCCATCGGGCGCACTTTTCGTACTTCGAATAATGCATTTGAATTTGACTTGAAGTGACTTGCAGAAGATCGGTACAACGAAAAAGTTCGAATTACACGGAATGTTCGAATTACACCGTATTCGAATTAGAGGGAGTCTACCTGTAGTAGTACTAGTAGTAGCTGGCTGGGACACTGATTGTTTTTGTTCACACTGGCGCGTGGCCGTGGCAAGTGGTCAACACAGCTTGTTACTTCACAAGTCACAAGACTGTGTAATGTCTACTGCGCGCCGCGCCGGCGCTTGCCCGTCACCCGGGACCATGGTCCTGGACCTGGACCATGGCATGCTGTTCATGAAAGACATGATCCCTTATCAGCTTACAGTCCTTACCTTCTCGTGCCCGGTCACAGTTGTCGGCTTGGCCTTTCATACCTAGTACTTAGTAGATCTACCTGTCGACTGTTGAGTGTTGTCTTATCTGTACAGCTGGACCGAGACAGCAAAGATTTACGTGCCACTCTGACTGTGTGTCAGTCTGTGCATGACTAAAACGGACATCTACCGGACAGTGGAGCCCGGGAGCCGGAGCAGGAGCAGGGGAATTTGCCGTCTGAATGACTACCGTCAGTATGCCGGTAGTACATGATAGTACGCTACGGACCCTGCACGAAGCTGCATACAGAGGGGGTGGAAGGCACACTCTGACGCTATCACTGACTGAGTGACTGTCATCATGATGGTCATGGTCATGATCATGATTGATAGATTCGATGTAGTCCCATGACCGGTGACCGCTATCCTGGACTTTGAAACGGGGAAGACGAGAAGGGAGAACTAGTGATCTTGACAGCGAATCGTAAAACTAGCCTGCTGAGTCTATCTAGACCATTTCTTGGAGGCGGTGAAATAATTCGATAATTGTTTAGGTTCCGACCGGCGGTGTCGTGGTGGTGGTGGAGGTCCGATCGCTTCGTAGCATTTTGTAGTCTAGCGGTATCCACGTATCGCTCCAGCTAACTTCCAAGTAGAGGTGATACCGTCTCATTGAACGGCGAGAAGACTAGCGCTATAGCCCATCTGCATGCGATCATCAACAGGTGGCAAGCATGGACACCGATTATCAATCATACAAGTAAGGCTCACGCCTGCAGGCCACTCTGCGTTTCACACTCGCCTTGGTACCACCATGGTTTGCAATAATCTGTACCGTTAGCAGCAGCTGGTTAGCAGCAGTACAAGTTTGTGAAGCAGTGTCCTGGGTCACCAGCCTGTAAATATCAATCAGTGCTTGGGCTAGGCACGGTGGTAAATTTGAGGTGGGAAAATCAATTCCACCAATTTTCGTTCTGCCGGCCATGCTTGTCGATGTTTGAACTAGCCTGCTAGGTCAACTGAACGTCTGGATGGATACCTTTCAAATGTCTTGTCGGCTAACTAACTAATACTTTAGCATCACTGTAGTAGGGCTAGTACAGTGAAACCTGTGTAAGACGACCGCTCAAGGGACCTTCAAAACGTGGTCTCTGTTACCAGGTGGTCTCCTTATCCAGGGTCATTTGAGTGGAAATAGCATCCCTTGGTCCTGGTTCCGGTGGTCTTCTAGGACAGGTGGTCGCCTTATCCGAGTGGTCGCCTTCACAGGTTTAACTGTAGTTATGCCAGATGATGAATTTTGGTGGCAATGTGTCACCCATGGGCCCAGTAGATCTACTACACGGGGGGGGGTCTACGCTGGACAAAGCATCAGCGGTGCAATGAATGCGGCTGACAGCCATGCATAGCGAGTCGTTACATTACATGACTTGTGTAACATTACCTCGAAGTACAGAATGTAATGCTAATCGTGTGTGAAATGCCACCCATGCTACAGTCCTGCTCAATGATTTCCAGTCGCATGAGTCAAGTCTGCGCCTTGCACCATTTCGCAGCCCAGTGCTCCCAGGCCTAGGACTGCACAACGCCTGACGCTGGATTTCATTCAGCAGCACTAAAATAATAGACAAGATGAGCACCATCCTAGCACTCACATGCATACAATCATAGCGCTGTTGTATTATACACTCAATCACAGTCAGTTGCCTGAGGATTTAAAAACAATTAGGACTGCCATGATCTGGCACAAAACTATTACTACCGGTTACAACATCACCAGACGTGTGATGCTGTGTGACTCGTACAATCATAGCGTCATACTCTCACACTGGGACTTCACAGCAGCCAGCGCTGATTCTACCCTCACTCTGTTGGCAGCACAAACACAGTAATGAAGGGCCTATGACGCACCTCATACTGATCTCAGTTCTAGTCCGAATAAAAGCAATCCAGTTCTTGGAAAGTCATACGACTCAGTTCTAGGTTTCATGCATTCATACAGTATGTGTGTTCCATTATCCGGTTCCCTAGCCTATCCAGATTTTTTTGTGGAAAACGGATGT
>NC_088652.1:17906806-17996806 GCF_964019385.1 Sycon ciliatum
TTATCATTCGTGTGCAGTTGAGATTCTCAGATCTGGTCGGCTTGCGATCGAAGGCTGCCCAGATCTCGGAATCTCGCAGTTTACAGAACGTCAATATAGAAATTGTACACAGGGCTAAAAAGATTTGTTGCCAATCACTTATGCTAGTGGCCAGCCGTTTCTGCATGGCAATGGGTCTCCGAAATCACCTAGCAAACGAATGTGGTCGGATCTGGGCTCTCCGGGTCTGGGGAGACCGGATCAGGGAGGAGGGAATCTCTATGCCAAATTGACTTTTTTGGCAATTCCCTTTGATGTCCATGCAAGGAGGTATGTAAAGAGGATGTTTCCGTTTCAAATGTTTCCAAATCAAATGTACTTTTCCTACCTGCGCCTAAATACATGTACACGGTGGTCACACAGAGAGAGTCTGCAGTGCAGTTCTACCACTCTTTGAGGAAGAGATGTAACTTGGGGCAGAATGCAACTAAAAATGGTCAATGCTGTTGTTTTCTGATGGTGAGTCACAGTATGTCCAGCGCAGTATCAAAGTGGTGTCGGTAAAAAAATTTTGAGGATAGAAAACGAGCAAGGAACTACAAGTGGAAGAGAAGCCTGGGGGTAGGACTGAGAATGCGAAGATGGTGTGTGAGATTCCCGTGGATTGTGGTTGGTTTGAAATGTGTAACCAACGGTAACCAGTAAATGGCCAGCGATTTGAGAACCCTGCCGTTCTTTGCTTTGTACGTGTTGGAGAAAATGGTGAAAATCAATGTTTTAAAATGTTTTGCTTTCTAAAAAATAAAATGGACCAAGGAACTACAAACTACGCTATACTGTCCACTAGCACCACCAGATACTGGGCAATCACCTCATGCGATAACATTGCACGACACTGACCGAAGGCACTGACGTTCTACACCTAACTGCCAAGATGATGGTGATAGTAGACAGCATAGCATGACTTGTACTTTTTCTTTCCCTTAAATTCTTCCTTGGCTCTCCATCCGACTCTTACTATCCTGATGATAATTGTTCATGTTGTGGCTGGTGTTTGTTTCAGAGGACATCTCACCCGACATTGACCCTGCGTACGTACTGCACATCTTCGGTATCGTAGTCCTGGCCCTCTTCTTGGTGGAGGTGAGAGGGGAATTCCCCGCATTGCATCATTATCTACTGATTCCCCACGTACACAAGGCAGAACAACACAGACCGAGAACTTTCTCGTGACTGCGAGTTTCGTGTTCAAAAACACTCATCAGATGAGCTCGTCCGATGAATGTCTTTAAACACGAAACTCGGAGTCACGAGAAAGTTATCAGTCTCTGTTGTTATAATATTTATATTTGTATTTGTATTTATGGATTCTCCAACAGCCTTACCCTAAATCGAGGGAGTCTCCATTGTACTGTCTTGTGTAGTACGCTCTGCCCTTGTTAGGGTATTGAGCACTATTTTGCGGAAAGGACTTCAGACACTTTGTCTACCGTTTAAACTTACATAACAGTTACTGGCCCCACTTCTTGCGTTCCCATTTGTTCCGTTCCCATGCCAACCATTTGAATATGTGAAAATGGGTTGGAGCAGATCTACGGCGAGCAAGGCTAAAAACTGTAGTATTGTTTAGACGCTGGCCTGAAGCTGCTGAACATCACTTAAATCCTATAGATATCAGGACTGCCGGAAGCAGTTTTGACTGGTCCGGTAGTATCATGGTCGTTCATACAGTTTGTATATCGATATGGTGGGTACACATGCCCTCCACACTAGGAAACATGTATATTCGTGGCGGAAATGTTGGTCCGGTATTAACCTGACCAACCAAAGCGGCTCCGGTGGGCCAGGATAATGGAGCGGCAATGATCATACGACAACATTGAATGTGTGCACAGTAGAAGTTGTGTGTGTGTGTTTTCTTGTTGTATGTTGCAGATAATACTCAAGCTGTACGCCCTTGGCCTGGAGTTCTTCCACCATAAACTGGAGGTAGGCAAGACCTTGTGTGCTGCACACAGTTATTTCCCATACAGTCAACTTTGCGTATAACGACACTCGGCAGGGCATCAGAAAAGTGTCCTTACTCGCGAAGTGTCATTATACCCGAAGTCTCATTATATGCATTACAGTTAGATGGGACTTTGCTCTGGGCATGGAAATTCTGTCGTTATTCGCGAATTGACGTTATATCCACAGTCATTATTAGCGAAGTTGCAGTTCTGTGTAACAGCGCTGAGAAGAAAGACACACTTCAGGCTCTTGAACAACATCTCGAAAATTTCACTAGTATACATTCAAGCCTTATCGTCGGTTTTTTGTATCGTCCAGTTATTTCGACATATTGGAGGGGCCGTCTCTAATACCGCTATTGTTCAAATATGTGTGGGTGTGTACGTGTGTGTATGTGTGTGTGTGTGTGTGTGTGTGTGTGTGTCTGTGTCTGTGTGTGTGTCTGTGTGTGTGTGTGTGTGTGTCTGTGTGCACGTGTGTGTATATGTGTGTCAACAGGTGTTTGATGCGTTCATTGTTATCATTTCCTTCTCCCTGGACGTAGCCGTCAGGTGAGTCCGCTAATAGACCTCCACATAGTACAGTTCTGTCCGGTGCCGCAGAACGGAGCGCCGAAGAACGACCAGGCTAGGATTTCACCAAGCACAGCATACCAATGTATACACGATGACTCAACTGTGCATAGACCATGGTGCATAAAAATAAGAACATCCCATGCTACAAATGTAGGAGGCTGACCCTCCAGTTCTTCGCAACCCGACTGCACTGTAGTCCAGGCTGATGTACAGTTGCAACATACACGCTGACCATGAATGTCTGGATTGGTGCGGCGCCTCTAGCTGTTCTTCGCCTGCCCTGTCCCCTCGCCTATCTGCCACCTTGCTATCTCAGGCATGGTGGTGGCCGGACACAAGCAAAGCTTGCTAAGCTGGTTGTGTTTCTAACCACTCGGGGTGTTCTCTATGTGCTGCTGCTGCTGCTGTAGTGGCAACGAGGATGCCTGGGAAGGTGTGGAGCTGCTCATCTTGCTGCGACTCTGGCGTGTGGCACGCATTGCTAACGGTAACCGTAGTTGTTGTTTTTTTTATTTTTTGTTTTTCGTTTTAATTATGTAGGTTTTTTACCTCAACAGTGCGCTATACAACTTCAAAGAGGGTTGAACAGGACACACAATAACTGAGGGTCGTAGAAACGTACTCTTGCTCTGTGGCCTTTCCATTTTCCTCTGCCGTGGGTTTATAGCTGCTGTATTTTCCGGAGTTTTAGCTGCACTTTGAACATTCAAAATCCACCCAAAAAAAGGAGGGTGCGGCTGACACTCCGTTGATCAAATTAACGATGATATTTAGGGCAGATGTCTGTGTTGTTTATTTCATGGCAAAAAATGGGGGGTGGGGTGGTGGTGGCTTGTACTTCAGTGCGGGTTATAAAAACTTACGTCGTGAGTTCCCTTCCGGAACGGACACGATAATTTACTTTTTACTTCTTTTTTTAATAAAAACTTATATTCCGGGAAATACGTGGAGAAAGTGAAACTGGAGTTTATGTCTACTTGAGTAGAGCGTTCACTATCTGTGTGTTTTAACTGTGCTGTATCACACACACACACACACACACACACACACACACACACACACACACACACACACACACACACACACACACACACACACACACACACACACACACACACACCGGTACACACACACACACACACACACACACACACACACACACACACACACACACACCGGTACACACACACACACACACACACACACACACACACACACACACACACCGGTACACACACACACACACACACACACACACACACACACACACACACACACACACACACATCACCTGCTGCTCAATGACACTCTAGTCACATGAGTCAAGTGCAGGCCGGCCGCTGTGCTGCGCCCTTGACAGCGGCTGCAAGCACTGGAATAGTGAACTGGTGTCTTGACTGGTGTCTTGACTGATATCTTGACTGGTGTCTTGACTGGTGTCTTGACTGATGCGATCAAAAGTAGAACAGTATTATACAGTAGTACTTCAAAATATGTTATCTGCACATCCAGGGCATCATGTTCGATTTATTTATTTTATTCATTCATTCACAATCACGTGGCACTAGCCAATGAAAAGGTGATGTGGGTGATAGCCTTCCTTGGCGGTAATAGAGCTAGAGGGGAGAAAGAAAACATGAAAAGGGAACTGAACTATACGAGAAGCGTTACACTGCACTGTTTCACTATTCAATGCAAAATAGAACTGTTCAACCGTGGCCCGGCGTTTCACACATGAAGTAATGTGTACGCTTCTCGTTGGATGAATACTTGCACTTAGTATACGAGAAGCTCATGGTGGGCAAGAATGGACTCGGACGGAGAGCCAAGGATACATTTAGTAACTGTGTGTTTAGTAACTGGTGGTGTTAGTGGACATTATAGCATAGCTTGTAGTTCCTTGGTCCTTTTTCTTTTTTCTATAAACGAGAAGCATTGTTCTTTCGAACGACGAACATCTGCGATGCGTGTTTGTCCCTCTCTCTCTCTCTCTCTGTCTCTCTCTCTCTCTCTCTCTCTCTCTGTCTCTCTCTCTCTCTCTCTCTCTCTCTCTATTTTGTATTTTAATACTGATGTGGCTGTCGGCAGGCAACCGTGCACTAGTAATGGCTGATGTGAGGTGTGAGAAAGACCCCATCATTAGTCAGAACCGTGTGCCCTGTGTTGTGTATTGCAATGTCCCTGTAGGCGTCATCATATCGGTCAAGAAGGAAGCTGAAAAGAAAGCCGAACACTTACAGGGAAAAGTGGAGGCGTTCCAGGAAGAAGTTCGAAAGCTCAAGGAGAAGCTTGCTAAAGCCAAGGTCAGTGGAACTAGTATTGTCTGTACTCTCTGATATTGGGCATGAGGGGCGTAGCTGGTCCTACTCTTAAGGGGTGCATGGCCGCTTCATCTGTATCATACGTCACGGTAGGATGGCTGGTGCGTGTCACTCATCATGGTCGTTATGTGCATGCTGAACCTAGCTAGAACCTTTGAGGGGGGGGGGGGGGGGGGAGAGAGAGAGGGGCTACGCGTCTGGGCATGCATCAGTGTTTTCCGGGATTCCCCTGTTTCTCGACAGTTGTGCTGAGGAGTGCAAGTACTTAATAATGGAGTGTGTTGACCTCTACAAGCTATGTTGCTAAACACTGGCAGAAGCACTTGATAACGCCAGGTCAGAGCCAGAAGGCACAAGTTGACACTGGAGTCCATTGTTCTCATTGTCCTGGCTGTATGCAATGAAACCTCGGTGGAAAAACACTAATGAACAGACACTTTCCCTTTAGAAGAATTGGTATTCAGAACTCTCTTGGATAAATTGCTGTGTTTGTGCTGGGTGTACAGACTGATTGACAAGAAGAACTCCCGGTATTGCGAACTTATATCATCGGTCCCTAGGTGTTGGACCTAAATAGTTTCGACTTTACACATATGTTTTTTATCATTTTTTATTCCCTGTGTTCAGCTGAAGGGGTATACTGCCGATGAGGACAGCGACAACGAAGCCACCCCGAGCAGCGGCGGCGAAAGCCAAGCGCAGGACCTACACGTTCCCTACAATGCGCCCGGTTTCGTTCCGGCAACCGACACAGCGGAAGCGTGAGGTGTTGTCGCTGGCTGAAGATTTTATAATGACTAGACACGGAGAGTTGCTTGGGTGGGATGGAATAGCTTAGTTTATTTTTCTTACTTGCTCACGTTAACAACAAATTCAAGAGCAGCATCTGGTTGTCTGATTATAGAACGGTGCCCTAGTCCCATGGCCAGTGGTAAAAGTTACGGGGAAATATTTTGTGTGCGAACCGCTCACTTTTTGCGTGTTTGCAACTTTTTTGCTTGTCAAGAAAATGTTCGTCCTTCTGATCATTGCAGAATTTCCATAGCAATCACTTTACATGTGCCGTGTAGTGGCTTTAACTTAGAGTTATTAAGCTAATGGTTTCCTCTGTTACGCACAGAGAACATTACGAGCAATGGTAAACAGCTGTCGTATTCTTGCATACAGGTTCTTTTTACGTCGTCCATGATAGTCGATAGGGTACCGAACACAATTCACTTGAACTCTCCGCAGGCTGTAGCTGTATTGATGCAGTCCATGCAGGAGGTAAGCCATGGCAACCACACACACACACTCAAAGCCATGTATCCAGCTACTTAGAGCGTCGTCAATGGACGCACACCTTCGGATGATGTTTCACAAAACTGCTTTTCCATTAGGCTTTAGAACAATACCTTTTCACACCTTGTGAATTTTGAATTCATTGCAATCATCTTTGATACTCTGCCAACAGCTGATTACTATTGCTTAGCTAACAAAAAATTATATAATTATAATGGTTATGTCTAATACTAGTAATACACGAGTTACAGAGTACCCCCGTATCTGCTTTGTTGCAATGATGTCAGGTGGCAAACCTCAGACAACTAACAGTCCAGGCGCGTGCGCCGGTGCCCTTCAAGGGGGGGGGGGGTTCGGGGGGCCTCCCCGGGAAATTTTTCAAAAAATGAAGCAAAATCCTGCATTTTGAGCGAAAAAGGGGGGGGGGGTTCCGGGCACCCAGGAACCCATACGGGGCACGCGCCTGAACACTAGTGATGCACAGCTAGTATGGCATCTACGCAATCCTATACGAGGGAATCCGCTTGCTTGAGGTCCGGTAGGTGTGGAATGTCCAGGAGGGAAAAGTGCCAAGCGTCCTTATTTTAAAAGCGAGAATGTTATGTCTATACTACGGTCGCGGACATTGACATTCGTTGAGAATTCAAGCGGCCAAGGTGCGCTGGCCTTGCAGCGCGGCAAGCACTGCTGGTCCATTTTCACAGTGACAGTGTGTGGGTGAACTACTGTGTGTGAACTACAGTGTGTGTGTACGCACTAAGGCACTAAGGACGCCGGCCCCCGGTCATCCTGTCGGATTTCAATGTCCGCGGCAGTAGTTATCAAATGGAGTACATGATGGCTCTCTTGCATTAAGATAACCAACGTTCTACCTGGTCTATCTATCTGGTATGCCAAACATAACAGGCACACATTCACGGTATAACCAAGCCTTTTATCTGCTGTCACTTGCAGTTTCGTGTTCAAACACTACAGGAGGAGGAGGAGGAGGAGGGTAATCACAAACTGCATATTGTTCTTAAAAGAGCTCTTCCATCTTTCCAGAAGTGGGGCTTGTGAGCTTGCCCATCAGCCTCATTATGATAAGGCAGACAACATGCACGCAGCATCCCAAGCCCGTACAATGTCAAGTAACTCGGGGAATGCATGTTGCACAGTCGCACTGTGGAGATCGCATGGCTGAGTTCACTCTCTTCGCTCAATGCATAAGAATGCCGTAAAGTCAACTAACTGAACCTCTTCGTAACGAAGTGCTCAAGAAATAAGGAGCGTGGTCTTTGTAAAAAAAAATTAAAAAAATACATGCAGCTCTGTCGCTGCACATGTTTGCACCTCACGGTATATCGTGAGCCAAGTACGATAGCCTCCTTTGTTATCATCAAGGTACTAAGTAAAATAATGTTATTAGTTTACTGTCAACCATGCCTGTGCTGTGCAAATATTTTACTGTCAACCATGTCTGTGCTGTGCATGAACAGTTCACCAGGGCATGTTCACGGCGGGTGTGGCGGAAATTCTCGTCAGTACAGGTGAAAATAAACTCCCGTGGCTGCCTGGTTAGGTCGTACTGTCTCTGGGCCACACTGATGACTCATTCCATGATGGCAGGTGCGTAGCTCGTGTGTGGTCAGCGTAGTCGTGTCACCACACCAGCAAACTGTCGTCATACGTACTACATAGTCAACAGCATTAAAATGTCGACTACTAGTATGAACGGTTGTCGGTGGTTCATGGTGACCACCACACCACCGCAGAATAATTCTGCGTGGAACTAGCTCCACGAAGCCCGGTGCACTGATACACATCTGATGTGCTCTGGCATTATGGTGACCACATCCCAGATGTGCGAGCTACGCCCCTGAACCAAGTGACCCGGTAGAGTGTGCATGCTGGGCAGGTTATGGAAACCTGTATGCATAGCAGCTCAGCAGGACAACACACGTAGAAACATGACTGCCAGCAAGGATACCGCGTACGGAGTGCCAGGATCCTGCCGGACTCTTGCTCCGCTGCTTGGCGGCGAGGGGAGCCAGGAAGGCAGCCACTCCACCACCTTCGGGTTTGTGTAGAGGACATCGCTGTTGCGCATCATGGAGTCCTCGCACTTCTGGTTGTGCGTGAACTCTCCGAGATCGGTGCGCCGAACCAGCTCCACAAGACCCGGTGCATTGATGCCGTGCAGCGCAAAGCTCACCGCAGTGCAGCGTCCGAATCGGTACGCCTCTGGGAACAGGACCTCGTTGACCGAGATGTGCAGGCGTAGGGCTACACGGTACTTGAACTTGGTCAGAGAGACGCCAGTTGCGTCCTCCATTAGAAACGTGACCTGCGTGTCCACCGCATCCTTGGGTAGGATGTTGCCACACGCAATGGGTCCCGATTCCGGGAAAGCAATGTAGATGACAAAGGATCGCCCGACCACTGCATGTTAGCACACACATTAGTACATGCACAGTCAACTTGGCTAATAACGACTGCGGATATAACGACAATTCGCGAATAACGACAGAATGTCCGTGCCCAGAGCAAAGTCCCTTCTAACTGGAAACCTGCAATACATACATGTACATGTATAATGAGACTTCGGGCATAAGGACACTTTTCTGATGCCCCGCCGAGTGTCGTTATACGCAAAGTTGACTGGATGTAATGTACACGTATGCACACGAAATCGAGTATGCGGAGAATACACGTGCATCTGAGCACGCTCAAAACACACGTAGACATGCATTTCAGCATGCTCAAAACAAGAGCATGTCTTATCAAAGGACTGTACGTACTAGATGAGTGCCTGTACAGTACCTGAATTCTGTCCAATCAATGGCAGTTCTGGATCAACTCTCAGCTTGGTTTCACTGGTGGCCCGAAGGAATCCCACTTTGCCACTGGTGTCACCGAGCTCACACAGGTGAGGCTGTGTGGCCGAGCATCGTGACGAGTAAGACTGGTCAACGGTAACGTTGTGAGGGTTGTAGCGCGGGCCAGTGTAGGATGAATCGCAGACAGAACGCAGAGACGACGGCACACCAATGCGATTACGATGCACATGAAACTTGTACAGCGGAACCTGCCAGAGAAGAGAAGAAGATGGATTTAAGAATTTTTTTAAACTCTGCACACACGAATCTCTTATCGATAGCGACAAATACGAGTTGCAAACACAGGTGCACCTGATTTCAGCGACCATGGCCTCATAGGAGAGGTCTATAACTGCTTTGAATGCAAGTCATCTGTGACACCAGTGTGGTGAGGCTTGTTCACACAATACATCTGTTGCTAAAGAAAATGTGTTGTTATATGTATACAGATCAGGCGGCTGTTGAAAGCAGGCGGCCATTTGACCAGGCTAAATCTTCCCCAATCTTCCAGTCAGCATGGGTAGGCTGCTAAAGGGTCGTCTGCACATACAGATCCTTTTCTTTCTTGGACCAACATGGCTACTTTCTTTCGCATTGCAAGCGGCATAATCTGCCAGTGGACGTTCTGGGCTGTTCTTAGCTCGTTTTTCATTGCACCGCTATCAGCTGCACTCTCGAACTGCCCTACTACCGGTAACATAGTACACTTAAGTCCTGTCGATGCACATAAAAGTCTCTATCAATCCCAATGGACTCATTCTTCCATGCAAGCCAGCTGGACTCTCAACCATCATGTTTCACACGAATAACGAATACACTATTGAAGAGTGCCGGAAGGAGCCTGTAGGAACAATGGGCTTCAACATTGAAACCATAAACATGCAAGCACAGACCTACGTGTAAATATGTATATGCGCCCGCACACACACACGCACACACGCACACGCGCATGCAAACACGCACGCACGTACACACACACACACACATCTCACTCTCGCCTATCCCTACCACCAGCCGGGAGCAGCAGCAGCAGCAGCAGTACAAGTACATAACAGTTACCTGTCCCTGCATCATTGAGTGTCCACCAGGCATCATCGCAGTACCACCATTACCACCAGGCATCATCGCAGTACCATCAATACCACCAGGACGCATAGCCATACCACCAATACCGCCATGTCTCATGCCAGGGAACATGAAATTCCCTGCCTCCCGCGACATCCCGGCCCGGATGGCGGTTGTCAAGGTAAAGAGTGTGTCGCCAAGGCTACCGTCGGGGTACTTAACCTGCTGCAGTACTATACGACCGTCGAAAGAGCCCTGAATGCTGGCAGCGGCGAGTAGTGTTCGACTGCCGGGCGTCAGTTGCTGCGTAACTCTGGCACATGTATACGATACTCTGGCCGCGCCTCGCTGTGTAACCAGGACAGTCCTATAAGCAGGAGAAGGACATCAAGACTCCCAATGTCAGAACTCAGTCATTTAGAAAGAAAGAAAAACATGTGTTGCAGCCCAACATTTGCACTTGCACACCTGAGCATCACTTTAGCGTACAGGCACTTGAATCCGAGATTTGTGAAGACCTGCTTTTCTGTGCCAATACGGTTATAATTATTTCTGATGCCTCTTTGACCTAAATACTTTACTTCCGAGTTCAAACTGATCTGCTTGTGTTTGAGGTGATTTTTTTGTACGGATTTTATCATTTTTATGTGAAAGACTGCTGCCATACGCGAGTTTGTTGGATGATCTTCACAAGCATCTTGTCTGTAGAAGATACCCTGTCATTACAGCTGGTGGTAGTTCCACTGGTTAAAACACAACATACCTTCCGATCACACTGTGTGGTCCAAACAGAGGCAGGTTGCCATCGCAGAATGATTCGTGAAAGGCAAAGAGGCCACGGAGCGAGCCATACTTGCCACTCAAGTCACCCGTCTGTTTCGGTGCGTGTATCACAAACACACAAACGCACACATAAACGTGTACACACACGTACACACGTACACACACACACACACACACACACACACACACACACACACACACACACACACACACATACACACACATGAATGCAAACTCAGGGAATACAGCTATGCAACAGAACACAACTTGAAAGGAAGCAAGAAAGCAAAACATCGCCTGCATGCCCAAACACATCCATGCTGACTTCTATCCAGCATTTTCATACTTGACTGAATTTAGCAGGGAAATTGATGCTGTGCAACTCATCTTACTTGACTGATCATGCTCTTTCTGAGCTATAAGCTAGGCCGCATTGGCTCTGCAAAAGCAGTGTAATTGCGACTGCAAACTTGCTATCGGTATGAGCTTTTCGTGGATGTTGTTACAGAATCACAGCCATTCCGTTCCCCGGGACGCAGGACACAACGGACAAGACTAGTTTGGTTTACATTATATATTTTGATATGACGGAAACGAAGACTATACTCAAAAAGACGAACAAGAAGACTGACAAAAGGACTTTCGACTACAAAACCGCGCATGCTCATATCACACATGCACGCGACTAGACGAGACAGTTTGGGGAATGCCATCACACAGGAAAACAACACAATCATCATTTTACAACATGGAATACTCTTGAAATATTAGCCAACACGGTTTCAGTTGATGACCTAGTAAGGGGTTCGGTAATGTCCATGCGCCCATGGTGCACAGCAACTGGGGTGCTTACCAAAGACGACTTTCTGATTGGGAGCAACAGGTGCGAAGCGTACCTTTTCAACCGGACTCTGTAAAAACAGGCATTGATGCCTCCCAACACATTCTAGACTGTGTGATCAGCGACTGAAAAGCGCGATACTTTAAACTTGACAACCCCCGTGTGTTTCAGTGCCGGGATAAAACTCGTAGTCTGCAAAAAAAAGCGTTGTACACTGTCTAATGTGTGGCAAGCGCTGTACCGGAAACATATCGGGAGTTCCCCCATCCCTGTGGCGCGACAACGTTGGCAAAGGAAATGGAGCAAAGATGTAGCTGCTCCGTGCCGGTGTGCAGTCTGGTTCCATCTGTGCTGGCGTGAACTGCATGAAGGCAAAGAGCAACACAACGCCGTCAAAGGTTGATTTGAGTAATAAATTTTACCATTTTTTCACTGGATGACAGCTGCACTAGAGCCTAGTGGTGCTTCACATACTAGAGCATTGCTGGCCAAAAGTGATTGTCCCTATAGTGCGTTTCAAATGTCCAGACCTCTGGTTTCAAAAAACTGTTAGGCCAGCGTCTATGCCGCATAAAACCTGTGATAACTTTGTGCATAAATTTCCGAAATTGGGCGCTTTGTTATCTGATCACTTAGAAATTTATATGAGAAAAATTGCGGGAGCTGCCTGAGCAATCTTCGGAAGAAATTTCTCAAAAAGCTCAAGCTCAAACCACTTTGAATTATTCGAAAAGGTCTAGAGGTCTATGCTTTTGAAATGCACTATAGTTGCAGTCCAGGAGGTGGCAGCCAATTCTTTCTCAAGACGTATCCCATTGGAACTGCCTCAGACTTATGAATAACTTATGCCAAAGAGCGTAATATAATCATAGCATGGCTAACAACCGGCAAGGGTTGTCAGAGCTGCAATGAATGATTGTCTACTCGCCCTGTCCACTTTCGTGAGTAAGCAAGAGAACTGCACCCCCGAGAGTGTGCAGGCCAAACAGTGTTGCACTTGCACTGCAATGTGGAGCTCAGGAATTGTTCATCGTCCTGTTCGCCCAACATACCTTTCCTCATCTCCCACTCCCCCCCCCCCCCCCCCCCCCCACCAAACCCAATTCCAGCTCCAAACCACTCTATCGGAATTCCCACCACTCTATTTACATCAAGCAAGAATCCTCACCCTGCTGCTCAGCGGCTCAATAGGGGAGTCTTACCCGAGAAAGTGGTGTCTCCCTGATAGTATAGTCGGCGGCCGTGTTGGCTAGCTTGGACAGATTCACCAGCACTTGTGTGCTGTCAAACACACTGCTCTGCACCATGCGCAGCTGACCAATGCCACGGTGGAACTCGGCGGTGGCGCTGAACGGCTGCACCTCTTCAATCCAGGCGCAGGCAATGCGCTGCGACGTGACCGCGTCGCTCAGCACCAGGTCACGCTGCCGCAGACGGTCCAGCGGTGACAGCAGCCGATCGACAGTGTACAGCAGCGTGCGGCTGTCGGTGTTGGCGTGCGTCTGCACGCGCAGCCTGCCCATCGTCATGGGTGAATACACGGGACCTGTGCCACAGCTTCGCTGCACAGCACTGCCGGCAGATGGCGCCATACTGGGCTGCCGGATGTGCACCGTCCAGTTCAGCCCGACCGTCGAGTACATGGGATTGTTTAGTCCCGACACCGTACGCAGATCCGAGAAAATCACGGTTACTGGTAGCTCGGCCATGTTGGGTTGCCCTGGCGACATGATGCCTCGATTCGACTTGTAGTTCAGCTGACGTATGAACACCGATCCGGCTACAGGAGTGCTGAACGTCGCTTCCAGGGTACGCATTCTGTCGACGTGTCTCCGTTGACAGCCGTACGGAGCCACCACAAAGCGGTTCACCTCCACGATGTTAGCGCAGGCGAAGCGCTCACCGCTGAACACGTGCAGTACAACACTCCTGCCGATCAGCTCTGCCACGCTCATGTTGGGTGTCCGGTCGCGGTACAGTGTGCGCCGCAGCGGACCAAACTTGCCGCTCAGGTCGCCGACCTCGCAGTCACGGAACGGGTTGCCTGCGCTCGGCTTGCACAGCTGTGCGTAGCGCACTGCCGTGGCCTTGCCGTGCGGGTCGTAATGTCCTCCAGTGCTGGTGCAGCGCTGCCTCGGATTTATAGTGTACTTGAACGGGTACATATGCACATGCCAACTCAGAGGACCCAGATGGTCTATTCCGTGCAATCGCCTGCTGTCTATCTGCACCCAGCTGCCTGACGAACCACTCGTGCCGTTTTCTGAACTCGAGTCCTCAAAGACAAGCGAGCCTCGGACACCGTTCAGGGAAAATTCGGCCACAGCACGTCGACTCTGGGCGACCAGTGCCAGCTCGCCGATAACAGCGAGTAGCAAAAGCAGCAACTGCATCCGTAGATAACGCTCCATTCCGCCGGTCAATGCATGCACTGTGCCAGAGCTGCAGTGACTGCTTTCTCAGTTCACCTCCGTCAGCTACGAACCACCGCTCTCATCGTTGGAGCGAATGTTGTGCTCTGCACCGTCCAACACACCGCCGGACGCTGCACCCACGCTGAAAGCAACGCCAACACGGAGTCCACACTTGACAGAACAGCAGCTCACGACCACAGAGTCCGTGCAAGTATTTCCTTGTGTTTCCTGACCTGGGTTCTTTTTTCGGTGGCGCTGGCCAACTTCAAGTTAGTTGCAAAAATGCCGCACAATACTGTTCGACGAACAATGCACATCCGCTGGTCTACTTCGTTGCAGTTCATCGAAACCCTGCTCCTACTAGTCCTAACCCTCGCTTTCCTTCTGCATACGGACTAGTGCATGCATGGCGACTCTACGAGTATGCATGCACCATCATCGTCAACGGTATGTTTCATTGCCTAAAGATATACAAAGTGTAAATCTACCTACAATAGTCCATTCCCACACAGCTTGGCGTGCGTAGCTTCGATGCCTTCATCGTTTCGCTTGTGTCAGCAGTGCGACACGCGCGCACAACACGAAATCTACGTCGTTACCGTTGCACTTTTGCAGGTCCAACGCAACACGAATCGATGACCGGCGGTGGGGTGGTCGGATGTGAGCATGCATACTTGCACGGTGTGGCATGTTGAACATGAGGCTAGGTGTGCTTGTGAGTCGAACCGAAACCGGCGAACAACCGCTGTTTCGATAGAGTCAACATGCCAAGGTAAACGGGGCATAAAGCTATAACGCGCATGGCTAACAAAGACGACCATTTTAGGCCCGGTGCTAGCCCATAATAACAGAGTTTGTCACGAGCACTACAAATACAATGTAGCCGTAGCAGTCGTGGTCTTGGGGCAGCGGGTGCAGAGGCACTGGCGAGAGGATGATGGGCAGTACATGACTCATGAGTAGCGAACGTGATAATTATGGCGACACTGAGTCAAGAACATGTTTGGGTGAAGGGAAAGCTTCGCCTCCATCCTGACGGTATCGCCCGGCGACAGACAAAGCTCAGCGAGAAGAAAACTGCTGAGCTCGTACAAAGGTAGGGACAGCTTCGTTATGTGTGACCACGACACTTTTATGGTGGCTGAACTTTCAGCCTGAAGTCAAAGCCCGAAGGTACCGGTAGCAGCTCATCGGCAACAACCTGACGTTTTCTGCAGCCACAGCACTAGCGTTAGCGCTAGCGCCGCACGGAACTACATGTAAAGTGTAAACAAATCCCCGGGCCGGATGAGCGTGAAAATTAATGTTCGAACGCCACCATACCACTAACCAGAAAATCTGCCGATGGGCTCTTTGACACGGACACATCCAAGTGTCATTCACACTTTCGAGCGTTATCCACATGCAATGGCCAGCATGCCAACCGCAAGATTAGAATGACAGAGGCCATGCTAAAAAAATATCCCTGCCCCCCTTCCCCTTGGTTTGCGAAGTCATTACAGTAGCAATACCAGCAAGGCCAAGGCCCCAGGGTCTGAGCCATGCGCCAGAGCAGTAGGACGTACAAGCATCAATACTCAAAACTATTGCAACCAGCTTGTAGTACAAACCACAACACATGTACTACTCCATGGTTGCAAAACTGCCCAGAGGCAGAGGTCATAGCAGCTGTCCACACTCATTCTCAACACTGTTGCCCAGAAGAGTGGTGACTACTATTATACCATGTTATACGGAGCACATCTCGCATGAACCAAGGCAATACAATCGGGGAGAGTGGTAACTACTGAGTACTGTATACCAGGGAGTCGTAAAATACCGGTATTTTACGACTCCCTGCTGTATACCAAGGATACACCAAGGCAATACAGCTGTACCACCAGGGCCAGTCAGAATGACGATAGGTATTCACCGAATATAGGACATGAGAGACTGTGCAGATAGGTATTCACAAACACAAACGATATAAGAGAGACTGTGCTTATAATAACTAAAAAATGGCCATTATTTTGAGCTGTTCGAAAATACCAACTTTTAAAATATTTTGATTTGAATTTGTGAGCACAAAGAGCCTCCTGGCTTTTAGAAATTTCACACACACACACACACATCTATCATCTGATACCAAGTATCAACATTCATCATCACAAGCGTGATTCATAGAAAAGAAAAAGGACCAAGGAACTACAAGTTACGCTATAATGCCCACTGACACCACCGGTTACTTGACAATCAGCTCATGCGATAACATTGCACGACACTGACCGACGGTACTGACGTTCTACAACTAACTGGCTAACAGCGTGTCGTAGCATAACGTGTAGTTCCTTGGTCCTTTTTCTTTTCCATAAATTTATCCTTGGCTCTCCATCCGAGTAAAGGTGTGATTGTTCCCTTTACAACTCACTCAGCTAATGTAGAAAGGTAATTGGTGATGAATACGTAAAACACATCGGAATCCCAAACGATATAAATAAACTGCAGCGTGCATGCACAGCAGCCGTGTTTCTCGTCTCCAGTCAAATGGCACACATGGCATAGTATACGCATAGAGGCAATGACGTCAATCCCACAAGGTTGTGCGTAGCAGTCGCAGCACCAGTCAGATGCAGCAGGATGAACTGGACAAGCGGTCGTGGATGTCCAACTAGGTGAACGTAGAAAACAGAATGGGGAAGTGCGCCTCATCGGCGTCCGACTCGGTGAACGTACAGCCATCGGGGAGGTGCGTGGCTCTTGTTCACATTCACAGGATACAGCAAACGTTTGTTGAAACTGCTACAGGGTGACAGCGCTGCATAGCAGACATGCGCGGTGCCACTGCAAAACAGAGAGAGAGAAACAAACACATGCACAACGGGAAGATGAAAATACTTTGAAAAGTTGAAAACCAGAATGCGCTGCTTTTGTGGTGGACAGGTGGCATGATGAGACCCATACAGAAATCCCTCATTGGGTCAACTTCCACGCCACGGTGAGCACACTGCTGTAACGACTGAGCACACTGCTGTAACGTCTACTGCACACGATAATGGTAACTCTACCACCATGTCCAGATATCAACGAGTACGTCCCCCCCCCCACACCCCCGTCACTTGGGCACACTTTGGATACTGTAGAACGGCTAATTTTAGCGGGTGCAATTTTAAGCGTTTTCTGAATCTGGACCAATTTGCGATGAAAAATTTCAGCGATCCGAGTTTCAGAGGCAAAAAATGGATTGTACTGAACATGAAAAATTTGGATTGGTGCGGCAAAACTTTAGTGAAGCACTCCTTTTGTTGAAATCGCTAAAATATCACCGGCGCCAAAATCAGCCGTTTTACGGTATCCGTGGCTTTCAGTATCCGTAGTTCGTTCCTGAAGAGGTCTATATGTGCAAGGGGAACGCCCTGCACATCTGCCGCTGCGCTGCACATCGGCAACTGCATTTCATTGCACACAATTGCTTAGGAAGTTTACCATGGCGGTCACTCTTTTCGATGCCTAGTTGCAACGCTGACGCCGAGACCTCTGGTCGGTTGAGTTGCTCCCAGCATATCGGCACGTCGTACCTACATCCCCTATGTTTCGTCCTTTTCCTCGTTTCTTTTTGTTCTCCACCTGTTTTCCAGTAGGGCTGTGTCAATAGTAAAATATATATTTAAAAAAGTCTATACGCACACACACACACATACGCAGAAAACCTGCTGTTGCAACGCCCAAACTACAGAGAATACAGATGCCGACCGAAAAGTCACCAACTTGAAAACTAGGGGTGAAACGAGTATCTATTTTGACCAATCGATCACTCGTTCATAATATTCGATCGAGTATCCGATTATTTCGAGTCCAAAAGCGCTAGATTTGTGAGTTCTCGACCAATTCGGGAGAAATTATCTGTGAACATAGAGCAAAAGTCGCTAACGTCTTGTACAGAGTGTAAAGTAAAGATTTTCACAAGTAATTTCATATCTCAGATCGTTACTTGCCGTGGTGATCGCATCGTCCAAGTCATAAAAATTAATAATGACTCAAAGGCATGCATAAGGCATGCATACCATGTACAGTGGACGAGCGGTATAACAAAAGTTTTTGAAAAATAGAATGCCAATACGAAAAAGAAAAAAAAAACCGATCGAGTGCAAAATTTCGAATACTCGCTCGTTTGAAATTTTCGAACGAATACTCGAATATTCGAACTAATCGTTTCACCCCTATTGAAAACGTTACAGAAATCCCTTCCAGTATCATGGCAGTTCTTTAGAAAACACAGAAGCAAACGGGCAGAAAGCACCAACTTACCATGTGACAGGTGTGCTTTAGTCTGATCAGCCGCCTCACGATTCAGCTAGGGGTGAGAGAAATGAGGACCTTGCTGCATGCTTCTTCTGCACAGATGATATCACAACGGCCTTTCTGAGAGGCTCACATTTTGCACACCAGCGTAGGGTAGGAATAACAGGCCCGCGCAGCATCATAGTCTGTTATAAAGCATCCTACACACTTGGTCTGCACAGCTGACGGTACAATGGCAATCCTGAGATGCTCCAGTTCTGCACAAAACCACGCGGCTAGGAGTCACAAGGCCCGGACTGCACCGGAATGTAGTGTTTAAGTCGGCGGCACAAAGGTGCCTCACACTTGATGTCACGGCAGCAATTCCGAGCAACTCAGATGCCGCACACGTGCCGCTATGGAGGCGCCTTGTCACCGGCAGAACCCTCCAGCTGCCAGAGAGCATAGTCCTTGATGTCTTGCTCGGCATGTTGCGTGAATTCATCCAGCAACATCTCTACAGCCTGTACGCACACAAACAAACGAAAGGAAGTTAAGGAACATCACAACATGTTTTATTATAATGTCAGTTCAACTTTAAGCAGGAGAAACATTTGCGACTGCGCCTCACATTGCAAAAATTCACACGCGATTTTCACGACAGCAGTGCTCATGATCACAGACTCCGTAGCTAGTTCATGCTAGCAATCAGCCACCAAAGTTCCACAGCTCAATTCAAGGTGTATGTATTTTCAGGTGCATGCTGTCCTTGAAGATCAGCATGCCTGGCTGAGGATATACAGGGATTAGAGCTTGCATGAAAATATAGGCGACATGGAGACACGGGTGGAGTATACAGCATGTAGACAACTACTACTTGTGAATAACTGCTGCGTTGACATCGATAATTAGGCTGCAGAGCTAGATAGTAAAACAGGTCGAGAAAGAAAATAGTGGCAAAGCATGGGTAGTGGTAAATGCGGTTCGGGGACCCGAGTGCGAAGTAACCGGCAGTCAGACTCAGACCCTGCTGCTGTCTTTATCATTGCAAGGACCGCTCCGGACAAAGCCTCGGAGGCAAGTTCAGACAACACACTCCAGACACCTACCGTTTCATTGAATAGATCAGTGTGTAGAAGTGACAGAGGAGGACACCTTTCAATGGCCATAGCGTCTTCAAAGCTACAGTAGCGAGAAAGAAGTGACTCCAGTATTACGCCTGCCAACAACAAAACAGAAAAAAGCTCGACGGGGAAGAAGAGAGGGCAGAGCAAAATCTAGGAAAAAGAAATGTCCTCCCCGGCCGGGAATCGAACCCGGGTCTTCCGCGTGACAGGCGGAGATACTTACCACTATACTACCGAGGATTGACTGAAAGATTCACATGCAGCACATATCAAATACACCAAAACTCTCCTTAGACTACACAGCACACCACATGACTCAGCTACCTCCCAGCTGGTAAAGCAATGCAGATTAGAGGAGTTCAGATCGGGAGAGTGAAGGTGTGAGCAATCAACTGCAATACATCTCAAGCAAGTGCATCCCAGAGGTGAGAGGCAATTATGCCGGTTGAAATCCAATTTCGTTTTTAAACTACTTGCACATGGTAATACCTGGTGCTGTGAGTTACTAACGAACACTGGGCCGTGCACTGGTGCAGGACCTAGGCTGTATTCACATACCGGGAGTCGCATTTCACAGAGCAGGACTGTACTACACACATGCAAACACAAACACTCATGCACGATCGTCCGCATACACGCACACACGCAGGCACGATCGCCCTCAAGCACGACTGCATACACGCACCCCCCCCCCCCCCACACACACACAGGCACACACAATAATTTTTTTTTTTTAAACACGAAACGAGGCGCAAGCTGACCTTCTAAGAATCGCTCTCTGGCTGATTGCTGAACGAGCAGATTTCCTCCAGCGGCAATGTGCTGCAGTAGCCGCTCCAATATCAACTTGTCCAGCAGCCAAGAAGAGGCAAACGATGAAACCTACCATCAAATCACATCCAATGTAGAGAGAATCCTTGCTAAAGGCGTTGTCCATAAATAGCGATATTTCTCCTGAGGCCATTTTTTGGTAATTTGCGGTAGGAGGGGTTCCGAGAGTGGTGTGCAAGCACTACTCCCTAAATCAGTGCGTTGATATTCATGAATATTCACGCAATGTTCAGTATTCATGTGCGTTCGGCACGCAAAGGGGGAAGCGTTTAAGACCGTGTTCAGCTGACAGTTTATGCATACATCCTTCCTTTCTCCTTCCCTCTTCCACTGCCATGACTGGCTATGTGGCCCCGTAAGGGGCAGACCAGGATACGTGTTGTACACCGGGCGGGGAACGCCAGACTCAGCGTGCGCGGGCTGCGCGAACAGCGTTACATTCGTGCCTCGCAATACCCTGTGGCAGATGAAAACTGCGCGTACAAGGGCCACAGATGAGGGGCTTCGCCTCATGCATACATCAATACACACTACTCAACCAACCACACCAGCAGACACAGCATACCAGTATGGAACGTATTTCGTGACAAAAAAATCTGTGTGCGGCTTGTACTCCAGTGCAGCTTTTACTCCGGAAAACATGATACCACAAAAGTCCACCATCATACCTCTTGAAGCTGCTGATGACCAAGTCTGTGAACTTCCTCCTCCATCACAGTAGCACTGATGTCGAGAACAGTGTGGCTAACAATGTCACCGTACACACTCCAGAGCAGACTATCCGTGTAGCAATCGCATACAGCCTTACGGGCCTGTACAAAGATGTATCGTAAGGACAAGATCCGCACGAGCATTCACACACACACACACACACACACACACACACACACACACACACGCACGCACGCACGCACGCGCGCGCGCACGCACGCACGCACACACACACAACCACGCACGCACGCGCACACACACACACACGCACGCACGCACACACACACACACGCACGCACGCACACACACACACACACACACACACACACACACACACACACACAGGGACATCTTATTTGCCAGGGTCAAGGCCAGGCTCTCTTTGCAAACAACAAAAAATGTTTTCGTTTTCTATACTACGAAGTAGTGGTTGCGACTTCGGCGATGATTTGTAAGAAAGGCAGAATAGCGCGAGCTCCGGTGTGGGGAGCAAACCTTTGTTTTCTATACTACATAACAGTAATATCCAGATGGGAAAATGAAGAACCAGCTCGAGCAGCTCTGGGTGGAGGAGTCAAAGGAGGGAAAGGAAGTACCATGAACCTAAGCAACCCACAGCTGTCCAAGTCCCCGCAGAACTGGCTGCTCAAGGAGTGCCTACCGCTTCTGCTCGAAAGCTATGTAATACACCTGGTTGCCTGCTGAACGAAAATTTCGAATTTTAGGAATCTTCCGCCAGCGACTCCTGTATCGGTAGTAGTGGCATGGATGACACCAGTAGCGATGATGAGGACGCATTCAAAGACGATGGCCGGCCAGGAGAAAGCCGTTCTCGGTCACAGAATAATTAACTTCCGCCCTCACCATCGTCTACACGGATTTCAAAAGCGTCGACCTCCATTTTGAAAACATGGTGGCTGGCCGCGCTACCCGTAGGCACACGTGCCCCCCGCGTGTCTTAGCGCGAGCCTCAAGCTAAAGATCATGTCGCCCACTCATTTTCCTGTGTTTCCCCATTTCTTCGAACTCGCTCAGCTTTTGCTTCAGCCTTTGCTTCGCTCGTGCTTCAGCTCCACGCTGTAGTCTGAGTTTAGTTCTCTTGTCTTCTTCCAGCAGAATACTGCAAACTCTACAGCGCGTCGAGCTTCTCCTAAAAGAGTTTCTTTTGCGTCGAGACAGACTGTCGATCGTTTCAGTCCTATCTTGCCGTCGTCTCATGAGCGCCCGAAAGCAACAGTATCTATTTTCTTGTCGTTCCATTTTCTGGCGAACTCATTCACCTACTACTTCTTCCTTTATGAAAGCTTCAGGTGGCTGAGTTCTCCCACTAGCGACAATCATGCCTTGGAAAAGAACAGGATATTCCTAAGGTATGTACAGCCAGTGCAGTGATGACAGTGCACTGCACTGTAAAAAGCACCTGCATGCACTGCGCGTAGTTGTTGTTTGTTTTGTCGAGAAAGAATCCCTTTGATCCCTTTCGCACTCGCACGGGCCATGAGGGCGCAGCACGGAAACGGGTCTATTGAATTCATTTCTTGGTCGATTTTGACAACCAATACGTCGTTGTTTTTCTTTTTTCACTAGCTATCCTTTCTCCGCTTCCGAATTGTGATGCCGTCCACCTGGAAAGCCTTGAAGTGAAACGAGTGGAGGCCGGTTTCGGAGGTAATTTTCGGCCAAACGGCAATCAAATCGAAAAATTCGAAGCGGACGATCTGTTGGTATCTATCGAAAGAAGACGTTGGTCCATAAAAAATCTTTGGAAACTACAACGTATGAACCAAGGAATTACGGTAAGTTTGAGAATTTTGGTACATTAGCTGTACGCTGATTGGTCGATTAGCGCGACCGTTGACAAACGGGCCAGTGACGTTTTGTACAGCGTTGGTGAGGGCTGAACTTACAGTGCTTTCACGACATCCTTGATGAGCATGTGGACTTTTATTAATTTTATTATTTTGTTGTTGTTGTGTTTCGGTAATCCATACCTGCTGCAGGTTTGCGCCGTCTTGGTCAATTTGCAACAGTCTCTTATCAAAGACGTTGCTTCTGCTTTGCTGTACCGGTCACAAACTGTTGACCCCCCCCCCCCCCCCTCCGTGACAAGACAACGGTGATTGAGCGGTGAGGTGAAAGACCTTGCTTGGAGAGCAAATAGAAGAATACGCTGATGCCAGACCGCAGTGATCTACAATAGAGTGCAGTAGAGTGCTACAGAGTGCACACACAGACACAACCACAATCAATTCCACTCTCACCTCCTCCGCACAAGCCTCGGCCACGCACGCCTCCACTATCTCCATGGCAACGCGCTCACTACGAGCCTGGTACATGTACAGCTGCGCCTGTTCCGACACGGTTTCCTTGACAACCATAGTGACTGCTGGCTGCAGGATAATGCCCAGTATGTAGTCAGTGACCTCTTCAGCACAGGTCTGCCGAGAACGAAGAAGATAACTGCATGGGATAAAGAAAGGAGACAGAGGAATCAGTCAAATCAGCTCAGATGGCGAGCCAAAGAAATAATTATTAAATTGAAAACATGGTCTACCTGTTCAAAACCTCTTTGGCAATAGCCCAGGAATTAGACACACTCCAGATCCTCAAAATGACATCACGGGGACAACAGTTACCGCCAACCTGTTGCCACACATCCTGGGCACCATTTTCAATGGTGCTTTGGGTGGGGTATATCAGTAAAACCTAATTTTCAGTGCAAACAGGCATTTCGGATAACGGTTCAGATAGCTGACGTTCGGATAATCGGCATTCTACTGTATTTCCAACGGTGCACAATGTGAAAGAGCAGACGAAAAAAGGATTTACCTGTGCACGAGCTCTGTCATAGTCTCCTGGACAACACCAGGGACCAGGGTCTCTATGATACCATCTAGAACTGTGTCCACAACAATGCTTGCTGCGTGGCCAGCAGTAAACACCTGCAAACACATAAACACATACACACAAACACACACCTCAGACCTCAGACCTGCCCATCGCGGAAGCGATGATAGCGAACAGCTATGTTTGACATAGAAACTTGTGCTAGGATTACACCATTCAACAGCTTGCAAGGCTGATGAATTGACCGCCACTAATTTTAGCCTGGTATCCACCACACAGCTGACACACAAACACATGTTCAAGGCCACACCCAAACCAGGTCCCTAACGCAAGCTGCATGGCTACTTTTTTTTTTATCAAAAGTGCTGATGAAGTATGGCATACAAGAAAAATACACCAGGACATCCTTGCGCTCGTCCCAAGGACTGAAACAAACCTGATTGCACTCGTGGAAAGGACTGAAGCAAACCTGATTGCGCTCGCCCCAAGGACAGAAACGAACTTGAGTGCACTAGTCCCACGGACAGAAGCGAACCTTAGTGTGCTCGTCCCAAGGACTGAAACGAACCCAGTGGAAAAGATCTACCCTACCTTGGTGCGCTTGTCTGCATCCAGTTCAATGAAGACGTCCATGAGAATGCCAGGCACAATGTCATCAGCCAGACACCGCTCCAGTACATCGTCCACAACAGCGTGCGCCAGCGATTTAGATTGAAGAGCAATTAGCTACACGTACATGGAAACCAAGATGACAAGAGAGCAGGAAAGTCGATGAACAGCCTGTGTGTATGGGTGGGGGGGGGGGGGGGGGGGGGGGCAGAACCTAAGTGTTCCACACCACAGTGGTCCCTCAGCACAAGCATATTACAGTACTGGCAGGTGCCAGAGGGGGGGGGGGGGCAGCCTCCTAGCCTAGGTCGTTCATATTCTCATGTACTACAGTCTGTGCAGAGTTGAGTCACCGTGTATACATTGGTATGCTGTGCTTGGTGAAATCCTAGCCTGTTCGTTCTTTGGCATCCGGTAATACTGTAGTATTTGAAAGGGTACAGTTGCACACTCAATCCTGGGAAATATACCGTATGACGTGTCAAGATTCGACGCTGGGAAAGGGACTGCAAGACATACTGCATTTTTACCATTTAAAAATAACGGTATTTTTTCAAGACAATATTTCTTCATTTCTCCCCGGACCCCTCCCTTCCCCCTCAAAACGAACATGCACACGTTTATGCAGGGTATCGATATTTTTTCAATGAAGTGCAATCTCCTCATGAAACGTGACCAACTGCAACTCCAAACTCTCCATACACCAAGGTTTACATTGCCACGGTCGCACAACCTTGTCGTGGCTATGTTCACGAGGTTGACTTTCACTTTGTGTTGGTCATAAACTACATGTTTCCACAGTACGCGGACATAGTTAGAGATCGATATATTTTTCACAACAGGGCCCAAACGAACGAAAATCTTCTCTAAACAATATCGATATTTTTCGACGACCCCTAATATAACATTTATAAGTCAACCTTAAAGCGGCCCGCTCCCAAACCGCATGGTATTTCTACGAAATCCCTACTTTTCACTAAATCGCACCTTGCACTTCTCACAGTTCTGCACTTTCCTTTTCGGCCCTGTTTATCCAAAAATAGCCTACGGTGTTTTTTCTCGGGTTCACCTAGGGTTCACCCGCACCGTACCGTACTGCTGTGCTTGCATTTCCCCGAATCATTTTTCGACACGCTGCTTACTTCTGGGGCCCTTTTCCTTTCGAGCCTCCGACAAGATTTGCATTCGCTCTCTCTCGTCTTCACGATTTCGCTGAGCATCTTCTTGGCAAGTCAGTGTTTCCAAGGTCGACTTGAAGAAGGCGTACTACAAAATTCCTGTTGCACCAGCCGATGTCCCCAAGACTACCATTACAACTCCCTTTGGAAGCTTCGAGTTCCTCCGAATGCCCTTCGGCCTCCGGAATGCGGCGCAAAGTTTCCAACGGCTCGTCGACGAAGTCACTCGTGGGTTGGATGGCGTTTATGTCTACCTAGACGACATCTTGGTGGCTAGCTCCTCCCTTGAACAGCACTGGAGGCACCTCGGACTGCTATTCCAGCGCCTGGCTGACTATGGGTTGGTGGTGAATCCCGACAAGTGCGTCTTTGGGGTTTCAACACTGGAGTTCCTTGGTCACACAGTCAGCAGTGACGGCATTAGCCCTCTGCCAGCTAAAGTCACCGCTGTTCAGGAGTTCCCTGCGCCGAAATCCATTCGTCAGCTCAAGCGGTTCCTTGGCCTCATCAATTTCTACCGTTGGTTCCTTCCAGACTGTGCCGCTACGCTCAAGCCTCTCACAACATTGCTCGCTGGTCCCAAGTTGAGTAAAACGGCTCCGATCAGTTTGAATGAGACCGCTCTGGCGGCTTTCCAGGCTATCAAGTCCACGCTAGCTGCAGTGACTTTACTCCACCATCCCGATCCCTCCGCGACGTTCAGTCCCATGGTTGATGCATCCGATCAGGCCGTTGGTGGAGTGCTCCAACAGCAGGTTTCCGGCATATCCCAACCTCTCGTGTACTTCTCTGTCCCGCTCAAACCAGCGGAGACACGGTATAGTACGTTCGGCAGAGAATTCCTGGCCATCTATTTCGCAATACAGCACTTCCGGTACTTCTTGGAGGGCCGCGAATTCTGTGTGTTTACCGACCACAAACCTCTGTGCCCCTGCCCTCAATATTGATCATATTGATATTGAACCGGTAAATCGAAGTACCAAGTAACATATTGGGGTCGGATGTTGAGCGTTGAAGCTCAGCAGCCATGTAATGTCGCTGTCACCTAGGATAGCACGTGGATGCACCGTGGGTATGCTTCACTCTATGGTGCATTCATTGCCATATCTTGGGAGACTGGAAAGGTGTTGGACAATCAAACTCTGTCTCGTTATTGCATGCCGTGTTCACGTTTGAAAAAGCTGCTAGACCAGAGAGAAATCACGCAAGTTGAGTATGATGACAAGATGGCGTCACATTCGTGCCCTGCTAACACCAAGTCACCTGCTCCCGCGATGGAGGCTGAAGCAGCCAAGCAGATCTGGCAACGTTCACTGCAGCTTCGACAAGCACGCTACACCACCTTCATTGGGGATGGTGACACCAAAAGCTTCAAATCTGTGTGTGGTGCTGCCCCATTCGGCCCAGATGGAGCTATCGTAAAAGAAGAATGTGTTGGCCACGTCCAGAAGCGTATCAGCTCAAACCTCCTCAAGCTGAAGAGAGAGATGAGTGGAGAGAAGTAAGAAGATGGACTGCCGATCAGTGGACGAGGTCGCTTGACGTAGAAGACGATGGACAAGTTGTAGGCCCTCTATGTACTTGCTGTTCGTAGCAACACTGACAGCCTGCAAGGAATGGCGAGAGCTATACGGGCATCGCTCATGCATTCCACATCTACAGATAGCTAACCTGCTCACCACTATTGTGCGCCAGGAGGAGCAGACAGCTGGTGCAAGTGGCACAAAGCGCAGGCAGGAGAGGAGGTGAGAAGTATGTCCACCCTGATGCCATACCCGAGACAGTGTTTAAAGCAACGAAGCCCATCTACTTGCGGCTAACGAAGGTTGTTTGCGAGGAGCAACGCAGAACAGGAATGAGTGCATTAATGGCATGTGGCAAATGTGTCCCAAAAGAGGCTTCTGTTGCGCCGGGACAGTTGAAACAGCTGTAGCCTTGGCCACAGCTTGGTTCAACAACCCGAACAATGCCATAGTTTGTTTTCTGAAAATGGGCCTCGCCAGAGGGAATTCACACCGCCGCAGCTGTGGCACATCTTGCCAGTCACCGCCGTCATGATGCAGCCAGGAAGAGCTTAGATGTGACCAAAAAGGCCAGGAAAAGCAAAGAAGGCTGAAGAAGGGCATCAGTGACGATCAGGCAGATGAAGAAGGGGTTACCCACGAGCCAGGTGGCTTCTGATGCGAGTATTTGAATGCGGACGTGCTGTAATTGGATAGGCCTTGTGTGTAAGTGTGTGTATGTCTGTGTGTGTGTGTGTCTGTGTTTTGGTATGTTTCTGGCCTATCTCGCAAGTTGCTACCACGATAGCAGCCAAGTCGTTAGTGCTACACACCTCAAACTATACATTTCTGCGCTCTGTGGCACATTGGCTAGTTCATGAATGTCTTCTTTTAGCCCTCTAGCAATGCTTGCTCTCACATTCAACTTGGAGACGGTCATGACTATTTTTTTCCGAAAACGCACGTCAGAATTCTCCGTTGTGGTGTGAACACCTGATGAGGATATGTGCTCTGTTTGTTTCTATTCAATACCTAAAATTAATTATGTACTCGGAACACAAAAAAAACTGTTTCTGTTCTTCCTAGTGCATAAATATTTCAATGTTGCGGTTAAAAGAGGTTCAGCTACAGCCAGTTTTAGTTTTTTTTTTGGGCGTAGTAGTTGATATGCATGCATGGAGTGTACTCGACATTATTGCTGGTCCATGTCTTTTGGTATCTGGTGGTCCCCTCCAGAAAATTTGAAGGAATTCCAAGAAACATTGGTTGAAGTTTTGTGTACTTTTACGGATGACTATCCGCGAAGGTAGATCGTCACCAGTGATATACAGGGCAGATGTCTGTATTCCGTGACAACTACTACAAAATATGCTATTTTCGGTGTAACTTTATTTGATTTCGGTGATTTCGGTAGAAAAACCAGGCACCAAAATTTAAATTCCACCTAAAAGCCTCTCTAGAGTATGCACGGTATGTGATGGGAAAGTTGGTCACCAAATTCTGCATTACACTTGAAACCTGGCAGGTCCCTGGCACCGAAATTTTAAAATACACCTAAAATGACATGTTTTACAGTATCTGGATGCGGCTTTTACTCCGGAATTACGGTACCTAACGCCCATGTCCCCAAGCACACATGCTGTCTAGGTGCAGGACATAAAGAGAAGTGCATGACATGGAGCACATTGACTGTACAAACAGCACAGCGGACAACACGACGTACCAGTCGATTCCAGCTTGGCGAGACATTGCTGCATTGGCAAACACACCACAAGATGCACACAGACAATCCATATTGGCCTCCGGTTTAGATTGGGCAACAGAACATACGGTAAGACATGTAAATATAGCAAGGAAGAAAATCTAACGCTTTAACGAGTGACATTTCTTCGTGGTAATAAGTTCTGCTTAGGTTGTAAGGCCTGATAGATCACTATTGTGTTACATGCAGATATGCCCGAAAGCAACGCAAGATCGTTAACGTATCTTCTCGTTGACCTATGTATTTTGGACAATTGCTAAATTTGGGACCCGTTATAAAAACATTTCTTACTGTCCTATACATACTGTACATACCCGGAGAGGTGTGCAGATGGTCTGGAGTTGCCGCCACGCACATCTGCTACAGTGCTTGACCAATCGGCTGGATACACACCAGGCTGTGGCAGCATCATCATGGGTGCACCAGGGTAGTAGGGTGGTGGTGCAGGCCAGAATCCAGGATTGGCCATCGGACCCGGGGCTGCCCAGGGTTGATAAGCTGCGGCAGCTGGTACTGACGCTGTTGCGGCTAGTGGCGGCGGTGGCATGCCAGGGTAATACTGGTACTGGGCGGGCGGCTGGTAATACGGATACCCGGGTCCAGCCTCCGCCGCTAGTCCACCCCCGTGCCTGCCACCGACTCTGTTGCCGCCGTGACGACCGGCACTATGACGTCGCTCGCCGTCCCTGGCGGTGTCATGCAGTTGCCATGGTATCTGCTGTTGCTGCTGGCCGGGTGGCATGAAAACATATGGCGGCATTGGAGGCAGAATGACTGGCCTCGGCTTTGGATGGGACTGCAGACGTCGTTTCCTGTACGCACGCGTGTCCAAACGAGGCGTACCGTCAGCAGCATAGCCGTCAGGAAACGGGCTGCTGCCTGGAAGAGATACGTCCGGTGTTGGACGTCCTGATGCTACTGCTGCCACCGCCGCCGCTGCTGGGGGTAGTTGCCTGGAGAATGGCGAGGTCGACCGAGATGCATAGCGTGCTGCGTCTGGAGTGTACGGGTGACGCACTGCGGTAACGTTGCCACGGGGATCATCTTGCATGCTGCAACACCACAAAACAAGAAACCCCAGAAGCCTCGAGTGAAATTGTAGAAAATTAGCTCAATGCAAAAGCTTAGCACAACAAAATTTCGTTCTTATTTTCCGCACTCATTCGAATAACGAATGCTTTGGTGAAGTGGCAAGAGACTCTGCCTTCAAGTTGCTGATCCTACAAAAATTACTTTTCGTTGTTTGATTTTATCAAAAATGTGGCATTTGTTTCGGTTCAAAAGTCAAGGACAGAAGAATATTTCGGTTTGTTGTGGGATTGCGCACCCTCTTCCACGAGAGCGTCCCATCTCAAGGTGAGGCTGGGCTCAAAGAAGCTCAGTGATGGCAAGCCGAGAACCTTCAGTCTTGCACTCTTCTGCAACTTCTTCATTTGTTGTTGTTTGTATTTATTTTGATTCGCAAGTTCAAACGGGCATAGAACCCAATAACATGAAAGCGAATATGAAAATCATAATGAGAATGAGAATTCAAATACTTTGATCTTCAACGTAGAGTCAGCGGTACATCAGAGGAGATTTCAAGTGCAGCTCTCTTGAGTTGGAGTGCGCAATGCAGTACAGTGCAGAACTAAACATGAAGCAAAACTGGTCAAAATGATACGTAACTAGTAGAATGTCAGCATGTTTCGTTCGCCTCTATTGGGGTTTATTTCAGCCCTAGTCACTATTAACTAGGCAAAGAATCAAACCTGAGTTGCAGGCAAAGCTGAGATACGGGCAGCACCCGATCCCAAGGTGCCCTGAAACAAGACATTTGAGCATACGGCATCGACCTTAGTTTACTGATCCCACCCTCTCAAGCGGTTTTGGGTTAACCACACCACATCACCTATGCGGAGCCTACCTTGATTTCGGCTAAGGACTGTGGAGAATCCATAAAATACAAAATGCAAATACAGATGAAGAGCTGAGATGCAAAACCCGATTAAAAGCGCCATATTAGAGAAAATCTGAGATTTTCAGCTCAGTGTAACCAAAAGGTCCAGGGGCACTGGCAGACAAAATTTCAAATTCAAAATCTCACTAGAACCATTTCAAAACTGGAACCCAAATACGAATTTAAGAATCCTTTTTGGTCATGAAGTTAGTTGTTCCAACGAGGTTCTAAGTTCCTTTCTGGTCAGTATTCGAAAAGTGATGAAACGGATTTAGCGGGTTTCGCATTCCTGCTCTTCAAATGCACTGTACACATTGCAGTTTTACCATCAGATTCTGTTACTAGCTAGTTTTTCCTCACCGTTCGCCCTGTGTGAGCGGTGGCAGCAAGGGTGAGAGCCTCTCCTCAGACGGACGCCGCTGCCAACGATCGCGTGGAGTTTCCTGGCAATAAGAAAAGAAGTGGAGGACAATACAAGCAATTGTGGAATGAAGCGAAGCAACAGTTGAGCTAGAACATGGTTATTTTCTCACACCTCTCTCAGGCGTACATCCAGTACATGGCAAAAGGGGTGTTCCACTGAGTCATACCACAACTACTGTAAAACATGTAATTTTAGGTGCATGAAAATGTCGGTGCCAGGGACCTACCAGGTTTCAGGTGTAATTTAGAATTAGGTGACCATCGTTCCCTTCACATACAGTGCATACTCTAGTGCCTTTTAGGTGTAATTTAAATTTAGGTGCCTGGTTTCTCTACCGAAATCACCGAAATTAAAGTTACACCGAAAATTGCATGTTTTACAGTATGTGATTGATACAACTGTGGTGGCATACATGTACATTAGCATCAATTCAGCCACATTGCTACCTACAGTAAAACATGGTGTAAGCGACCTCTGGGTTTAGCGACCACCTGCTCCTAACGACCGTTTTCCCACGCACCGACAGTTCTACACAGACACTGTGGGACCTGGTTCTAAAGACCACCTGGTTTTGACGACCGCTTTTGCTTGCACCGTGGGGTGGTCGCTTAACCAGGTTGTACTGAACTTCAAAGAACAGTCGCGGCCAAAGAAATCCGACCTACGAGTCAAAAGCAGCGCCGCGTTTCCGTCTCCATTACGTCATGACCGTTCCAAAACAAACCATTCGACGGCCGCAGGGGCCGCATAGGCTTTGGCGCTGCTTTCCGCACATGGGTCGAATTTCTTTGACCACGATTGCAGTTTGTTCATAAAGTACATGCACAATGTCCCATCCTATTTGTAGTGTCTGCTGTGCTTGCAACTTTGGCTTCAGATGTTGTTCTGGGGGGGGGGGGGGGGGGGGGGGGGGAAGGAGGGGGAGGGGGGCACACTGCGACATGCACGGCAGCCAGAAACGGGCAAGTGCATGCAAAGGGGAGCCGTTTGGTGCCAAAAGGGGGCAAATAAATGATCACGACTGATGTTCGTGACAGGGAGATTAGCCTCCTGTCATGGCTACGTGGCTGCATTTATATTTACCAGCATCTTGTTTTTCTACAATTACAGTACAGGGTGTTACCATAGCTACTGCAGTGCTGGCCAATGAAGTCGAATCAGCCATGTGAGAGCTGCCACACCACGAGTTGCAGGCTTGACGGGGCGAACTCAGCTCGATTGGGCAGGCACAGGGCATCACAGGCTGCTTGTCTCCGGGCAATCGTACCGTACACGAGTGATCGGACTTCACCAAGCCATCATTGTAGCGGATTGCCGTAAACATGGACATTTTTACACTTTTCATGTTTTAGTAACAAAAGAAACAAGGGGAGTCGTTACGTGGCCAAGAAGAAGAAATAATTATGCTGGCGCAAAGGAACCTGAAGGTGCTCAGCCTGCTGCCCCAGGCCTTCTGGTGAAGATGATGAGTCGGACCCGTTACTGACCTCGAACCCAGACAGTGGCAGCTCCAGTGACGATGAGGACGTTTCCTCGTTTAGCGCCACTGGAAATCGTATTTTTGACCTGGAAATCGTGCAAGAGATGCTGAAAGCACATGCTGTGTGTTCTGACTGCAAAGTGGGCCACTTAATCTTGACGAAGAGTGCCCAGCACGGCCTTGGCTCCCACGTCTCCCCGCCGTGCTCGTCAAGTACATGTAGCCGTTTTGCTGAATTGCCAATGTCGAAAAAATCTCGATTTTTGACGTAAATCGCCGGTCTGTGCTGGCCATGAGGAGAATCGGCAGAGGTCATGCTAGCTTGGAGAAGTTCTGTGCAATAATGGAGTTGCCAAGGCCTGTCGCTAAGTCGGCTTCCCATCGCCATCAAGACGCACTCGGAAAGGCAGCGCACACCGTGGGCGAGAAGAGTAAGAAATATGCTGCGCAGGAACTGCTGGCGGAAAATGGAGATGGTGAGATCGCAGTAACGTATGACGGGACATGGAAAAGGAGAGGTTATTCATCTCTCAATAGTGTGTTTACGTGCATCGCCTGGTCATCGGGGAAGGTCGTCGATCTGAACACGAGCTCCAAGTATTGCCAGCAATGTGCCTCTTGGAATGCAAAATTGGAGCGGAAAGTTAAAACCCCGGCTGCACACGCGGCATGGTTGGCAGAACATGAGCCGTCATGCGTCATCAACACGACCAGGCCATCCCCATGAATGGAGAGTGAGGCTGCGCGCATCCTCTGGTGCAGATCCGAAGAGAGGCGTGGATTGAAGTATATAACCTACGTCGGTGATGGGGACTGCAAAGGTCACAAAGAGGCTTGTGAGCCAAGCCCTATGGAGAACTAGCCGTGAAGAAGGAGGAGTGCGTAGGGCACTGTTATGAACTGCTATGTTAGGTGCCTTACAACTCTTGTTTCACAATGTATGTTGCTATGCATGCTGTGTACACGCTCACCCATGCGCGCGCGCGCGCCTCCGGTTTATGTGTACACCTCTCTCATGTCGTGCATGTGTCTAGCCGCGTACAGTTCACTTCTTGCTTTACGCCCGATTAGGGCTAGCCACTGTCTGGTCGCAGTGACCTTGCGTAGCTGCGCTGCATATACGTCATGTCGCCGGAAAGGCGCGACTGGTCCACGATCTGCAGTGATGCGTACCTTCCATTGTTTTTGCCGCCTTTCAGTTTTTCTTAGTTTTTGTCAGCTGTGTAGCTGGACTTCTTTCATATAATTATTGCAGACCCGTCTTTCTGTGGTTCAGTCGATCTTTAGTTCAGTGTGCTTCAGTCTGGTTCTAATAACTTCTATGTCTCTCCCAACTCTCTTGTAAATATAACTCATTCCCTAATCCGAAGTGTTGCGTTAGTGCTGGCTGGTCGAACGTGGGTTCCACTACAGCACGTTCAAAAACGCGTTGGCAAAGGCCTACGTTACCTAAAAAAGAGCTTGAAGGAGCAGAAGCTCTCCAACGGCCTCAGAATCGGTGATGCTGGAAGGCTGACCGACACCGCAATCGACTTTCTCCAGGCGCATTACGGGCGAGCTGTACGAGAGAACACGAGTGACCTCCAAAAAATGGCGCATGCCATTTGGGCAAGTGTCTGTCACCGCTGCTCCTCGGACACTCGTCCACAATATCAGTACTGCCCGGAGGGAGCTGAATCCTGGTGCGGCTGGCAGCGCGTCCAAGCGGGGGCGCAAGAGGAGTACCAGCATCACAACACTCTGCCACCTGCAGTGTTCGACGTGATAAAGCCTCTGTACATCAGGCTGGCTGAGAGGTCGCTCCTCCAACGGTGCCCGATGGGCGCCACACAGAACGCCAACGAATCATTCAATGTTGTTGTGTGGCGCATGTGCCCAAAGGAAGTGTATGCAGGTGGCAAATATGTGGAAACTGCTGCCAATCTCCCCACCATCACGTTCAATGATGGTGAAATTGGTCTGGTGCAAGTCCTGCAGGAGATGCAATGCCATCTGGGACCAACCACCACTGCAGCTCTCAACAAGGAGGACCATTGGCGCATGCAGAATGCTGAATCCGCAAGTTCGCCAGAGGAGAAAGAGAGCAGGAAGAGAAGGAGAAGGAGAAAGAAGGAGGGTGTGACCTATGAGTCTGGAGCCTTTGGGTGGTCCACCTGAAGTCTGGGACACATTGTGAGGACGAATGCACAAAATGCATAAGATTTTGGGTGCCTTTTTGGAGTGTTTTTAGTCTCATACTCCAATTTCCGTTCAATTTTTCGCCCAGGATGCTTAGGATACCCCACAATGTATACATTTTTGGAAAGCTTATGTTTAGACCTAGTGCGCCTGGGTAATCTCTTCTCGATTCTCGCCAAGCTGTTCATAAATTGTTCATAAAATGATTGATTTTTTTCATCTGTTGGCACATGTAGTGATCCAAGATTTTTCAACCTGTTTTGAGTTCGCAAAAAAATGACGTTCGCAATTTCTCATGAAGCAACGAGGACACAACGTTTCCACAACAATGACTTTGATGAGCTCACTGTCTTGCTACTGGTATAAGCTAGCATTGCCCAAATTTTCATTGGAAAATTTTGTGTGGAAGTGTTACTATGCCCACCTCGCTGTGTGTGGGTCGTTACGAGTTCTACAGCCAGACCCCTCACTTCTACGAGTACATCCACATCATTTTCATTTATCAGCTGCTGCGAGCTGAGTTTTGTCAATACAGTATTCGTTGCAGAGAGGTGTCCAATACATGCACCTGAATTAGTTTTACGTTTCCAAGTCAGAGAACAACACGTCATGAAAAATCGAATACGGTACCTTGCGCTCTTTTCTCCTTTGGTGTTGCCCATGATATTCCATGTACTCCACAGACTAGAGCACGCACGCACAGCCCCTCCAAGGACTGTCAAATGGGCCCAGCTAAGCAAAGACGGTCCAAGGAGTTTTCTACGAAATTCTTCTCATGTAAGAATGCAAGACTCCACTGAAAATAGTCCGATTGAGCTGAGAAGGACAGTACCTGGCTGAGTTAGACCCCCACTCGCCAGAGAAGATTTACAAAACTACATTGTACCATAAATTTGTTCTCGACACGACAGTGCACCTCTGCAAAGGCGGCAAGAGTCCGTAACCATACTACTACTAGCCCTTTGGCCTTGCTCCAAACAAACTTTGACCAAAGGCAAAGGCAAAGAAAGGCATTGCTGCATTCAAATAAATAATTTTGAAAACAACCTGGTGTCATTTTTTACCGTAGCGTCTGACGCCATATGCAGTATCCATGCCAACAATCCAAACCAATCCGAAAAATGGCTGATCGAAGGAGAAGGAGCAAAAGTCGCTCTCGCTCTCGTTCTCGCTCTCCCAGGCGACGAACAGACAGAGAGCGAGATCGTAGGTCAAGAGATGAGGATAGCAGTAGGAGAAATGGCCGTGAGACGCAGGTGAAAGATAGGGAAGGAGATAGACAACCAGAAGCAGCCAAACCATCATTTTCTGTGGATAGAGAAAAGGTGAGAAATTTTCAAATTGTGATTTCCGTAATTACTTGAGTGAATGTTCTGTGGGTTACCCATGGTAAATCCTTATTCAGTATTGTGGCTGTGTGTTTGATCTATTTCTCAAAGATTTGTTGTAGTGTATTGAACTCTGAAGTTTAAACTTTGAAACATTTCATGCTGATTTAATTATTTCCCTTTCACTAACAATTGCGAAATTGTATACAGTACATGTACTACGAGTGCAGTCATGTGCAATGTAACTTTATCTTATAATTGAGTTGAACGCGCTGCGTACAAGTTTGAAATGGCGTAGAGCAAGCATGGAAGTATGGACTTGCAAGAGACACCACACAGATGTGCACTCGAAGACACTACCTTCAATGTATCCGTTTAGATTGGTGTTCCAATCTGAGGCGAGTGTTGCATTGTTGTTTGACGTATGACGTGTGAGAACGCCACATACATGTATGTAAAAGTAGTGATACTTCCCCTAACCAAGGCACAACTCTGCAGCAACACTTTACTTGTACGTTGTACTTCAACACGCATGCACATGCACACTCACACACATGCACACGCACACACACGCACACACATGCACACGCACACACATGCACACGCACACACATGCACACGCACACACATGCACACGCACGCACACGCATGCACACTCACACGCATGCACACTCACACACATGCACACGCATGCACACTCACACACATGCACACTCACACACATGCACACGCACACACACGCACACGCATGCACACTCACACACATGCACACGCATGCACACTCACACACATGCACACGCATGCACACTCACACACATGCACACGCATGCACACTCACACACATGCTCGCATCGCGTATTACATGCGCGTATACATGTGTATGAATTCAATGTGCCTGGTTTGTGTATGCCCTCTTTCGTTGCTATTTGACGCATCATTTGAGAAGATAGTGGTGGACTATCCGTTGATCTCTTCCCCCCCCCCCCCCCTCCTTCTGTCTGTCTGTCTTTCTCAGTCTCACTCACTCTCTCTATCTCTCTCTCATACACACACACACCGTAAAGTTGCGGATAAAAGCCGGGTTTGCATACAAGCACATCGCGGATAGAAGCCTGAAAATCAAACGGGTCAAATGCATATAAGCCTGTCGCGCGTAGAAGCCTGGCTTCTATGCAAGCGCGGATCGGGCAGGTCAAGAGTGCATGCGCTATGTACGGTGCATAGTAAAACTGCCGCCATACCGGTAGTCAGTGGTAGATCTACGCGTGTCGCATAGATCTACCATACCAGTGGTGCATATAAGCATGGTTTGCATACAAGTCTGGTTTTGCATTAAAGCCTGATGCAGAAAGCAGCTTACATGCTTATAAGCCCGGCTTTTATCCGCGACTTTACGGTGGTCACACACCCACACCTCAAGAATTTGTAAAATGCACACCGTATCATCAGAGTGTTTTGGTCTTTCTCCCAGTGTTTCTGATACTACTGTCCGCTCTCTATAATGTATTTCTCGTGCTGTGTTGACCTTGTGTGGATTTCTTTAGACCTGCCCACTTCTGCTTCGGGTGTTCTTTAACTTTGGTCGCCATCACAGGTAAGTGGTGTATTTGGACCAGCGAATAGAGACATGCTTGTGTGTGTGTGTGTGTGTGTGTGTGTGTGTGTGTGGGCGTGCATGTGTGTGCATGTGTGTGTACGTTTGTACGTGTGTGGGTGTGGGGGGTGGGGGTATGCGTATGTGTGTGAGTGTGTGTAAGTGTACACGTGTGACACACACACACACGGGTGCGCGCGCGTGCACACGCACGCACACACGCACACATTTGCACACATCATTTCCAGGCAACGATGTAATCGCATAACCTCTATATCATGTAGTGCGCTGGCGACAGATGCAATCTCTGGCGTCGACGCATGACCAGAATGGCTGGCTTGCGAACAATCAATTCGGCTTCTGCTTATGATATGTTTGCCATCGATCAATGCCACTTAGGCTGTGTTTACATGAGAATTTTCAACCCGAGTCGAGTTCAACCCGAGTTGAAAATCGGTGGGTGTTTACATGAAAACAGTTAACCCGGGTCAAATACTGATATGCCGCCAAAAGTCCACTTCTAGAGTCCTATAGTCACGTGAATACTTTCGCGCGAAATTTTCCTGTGCACTGCTATTCAAACCTGGTGCGAGATACGCACAGAAGTACGTTTATACGATTTTCTCGCCCCGGGTCAAGCGCAATGCGTCATGTAAACGCGCTAGTGGATCTGTGATCATGGCTGGTTTCTTGACCCGGGTCGAGCTCAACCCAGGTTGAAACGCCTCATGTAAACACAGCCTTTTGCCTAGAAGGCGCATTGTCAGCAACAGCACAGCATGAGCTCCAACATGCCGGCGAAACAAACACTGACATTGACAGTGTTAGGCTGACTGCTTTTGTTTTCGGCAGGAAGTGCACTGTGCTCATACCCGAATTGTTCAAAATCAACCTACAGTACTGGGGGGTCAACGTCTAACCCATGACGTTCTTATCTTCATGTATGCAGTCTATGCACAGTTGAGTCACCGTGTATACATTGGTATGCTGTGCTTGGTGGAATTCTAGCCTGGTCGTTCTTGGGTGCTCCGTACTGCGGCATTTGACAGTGCTGTATAATTGTACTGTGTGTGTGTGGGGGGGGGAGGGGGGCATGTGTAGATATCTTCCCCTGGCAGCCATTCTCACGTGAATGGTATGTAGCTCTGCACGTTGTTGTGCTGTTCGTGATCTCTCTCTCTCTCTCTCTCTCTCTCTCTCTCTCTCTCTCTTTTTCTCTCTCTCTCTCTATCTCTCTCTCTCTCTCTCTCTCTCTCTCTCTCTGTGTGTCTTTCTCTCCCTCTTGCTCTCTCTCTCTTTCTCTCTCTCTCTCTCTCTATCTCTCTCTCTCTCTCTCTCTCTCTCTCTCTCTCTCTCTCTCTCTGTCTTTCTCTCCCTCTTGCTCTCTCTCTCTTTCTCTCTCTCTCTCTCTCTCTCTCTCTCTCTCTCTCTCTCTCTCTCTCTCTCTCTCTCTCTCTCTCTCTTTCTCTCTCTCTGCTCTCTGCATACAGACCTGATGATTTCTTCCGCGGCAATGCACCGAGTGATGAATTGCAGATATACACTTGGTGAGTCGTGCATGCCTGAATGTTAGTGAAGAAGCTTGAGTGCATGGCTAGGGCTGTTCAGACAACAGGAGGATTGTTTGAGGCCTCCATCATGCCATGTGTTGTCTTGTTTTTTTTTTGTTTTTTTCCTATTACGCCACACGTTTTTATTTCTATGTTTCTCGTCACCTGAAAATCTAAAAACGTATGCGAGAGGTGGAAAAAATAAAAAAGACCAAAAAATAAAATAAAAGTTTACTAGACCTTTGTTCACACTAAAATCCACCTATACACCATCCATAGTTAGCAACTAGTAATAGTAGCATGTGGTAGGAGCTTCTATCACAATCTGTGCATGTGCAGCTAGATTGCGCACACAAAATGCCGACCTCAGGCCAGGCCACATTATGTACATGTTCATGAGTGTGCTGGTCCCCACATGCACAGTCAGTGCAGCACAGTTTTTTTTTTCTTCCAGACTCCTGAATCGTATGCGTGCGGGTGACGAGAAACATAGAAATAAAAACGTGTGGCCTTAACTTGTCGACTAGTACACCATTATGGTGTTTTCGCACATTTTGTAAAGTGCTGCAACCTTTCCACCGTTTTCTTCTTACTGTAGCACTGCACTGTACTGCATACTGAATCTCCAACGAGGTACATAGTTTCCGGTTTCACGAGAAAGAACCCTTCGTTAACTTGACAAACATTATCTGAAACCACTTCTTCTCTCCTCTGTTCTAGAGAAATAAAAGACGAGTATGTGGTGGCTGGAGTTGTTAAACTTCGTGACTGCAAAGGGGAAAAAATCGCAGCTTCTTCTCAGTTACAATAGTCGTATAGACCATGCAGATCTCGGGTAGCTATCCCGAATATGCTTGCTAGTTAGGAAAGCGTTAGGAAACGGATGTTTGCCAGTAGAACCCAGTGTGGTGGCTGCACGAATTGCACTCCTCTGCAGTGTCTGCTTTGGGACTTCAAACCAATGTGGTACACATGTACCTGGCACAATTCTTGCAACCGGGTCAGAGCCGGGTGCATTCAAGTGCAGCTACTGCACGTACATCAGGGAGCTGTGAATATTTAGGATTCCCTGATGTAGGATTCCCTGATGTATATATATTCCCAACCGGGTCACTTGTTCTTTTTCCAAACGGGTCCAAGCACCACCCAACCGGGTCGCTGACCTGGCTGACCCAGCTTTGGAGCAGACAGTGCTCTGCACGATATGGGCCACGCGGACCTACATGTATTTTTTTGGTCATCTTGTCCCGTCGTCATCAGCATGACGGGACACCCATGGCAGGATATGATTGCTGCGTTTGTCACCATGCCCCGGGTGTCCCGTCGTGCCGATAGCACTCCACTATGTGTTGCATGTGTCTCGGTAATGCAAAGTCATAATGTTGTATGAGCCCCTTTGCCCGTGCAAGCATATAACGTTACGCATCCCCGTATACTAGTACACACGCTCCCGTACCATACTCGCTTTACCGGACTACAATTGCACGCCATGCCTGTGAGCTGCCGTGGCGGCTGATGGGCAAGATGATCTGACACATGGTTATGATCCTGCGCAGTGTATCTCATGTGGGTGTGTGTGTGTCCGTGTGTTCCTTTGTGCTTACAGGAAAGATGCAACATTACGCGAGCTCATGACGCTGGTCAAGGAAGTCAACCAGGACGCCCAGCGTCGGGGAATGATCTTCTCGTTCGCGTCCGTCTTCCCGACAAAGTCGCGCGGCATCTATCGTGTGAAAGAACTCGGCGTCGTGGATCCGACTAACCGCTCTCCGTCCGACTCTGTCACGCTGGAGTCGTCTCGCTTTCAGATTGGCGATTACATTGACGTAGCCATCATTCAACAACGTCCTCCAAACTATTGATTTTAAGCTACTCTGACCGCTCCTTTTAGCGAGCCGCCCATTGTAAGATTCTTGACGCTTTCACTCGCTGTTTCAATGGCTCCGCTCCAGTCCTCTCTGGAAGCGTTTCTTGTACCGTTATCATCTGCAAGTTTTCCTTTCAGTTCCGTCGCTCATGCAAACGAAAAAAAAGATTGTGGCATTGTCTTCATACTCGTATGTCCACCTCCGTTCATTAAAAAATCATGCTTACTTGTTACTTGTCTTGTATCATTATGAAATGTAAAGTTAGAGGCTTCGTTCCTCTTTGGCTTTTATACTTCTCATTCCGTTATTTTTTGTCCGAATCCAAGCACTAGTTCATTATTTCATGGGATGCATCTTAGTCACGTTGATGGATCTCTGTGATCTGCAGATTGAATTGACGATAACAGTTAAAAGTAACACAAACGTCTTCGTGGAGCTGCTACCAATATTAGCAATGTGTTTGTGAGCGGGTGCGCGTGCGTGTGTGTGTGTGAAAATGAAAAAAGACCAAAAAGTAGGGATTCACTGGCCAGAAAAAGCCACTTCGTAGCTGTGTGGTGTAGACCAGGCTGAATAGTGGCGGTCAATTCTTCAGCCTTGCAAGTTGTTGAATGGTATCCCAGCACAAGCTGCTATGGCTTCTGCTGTAGCATCGCTATCATCGCCTTCGGCGATGGGCGTCCAATGGTCCAATGGTGTGTGTGTGCATGTCCAATCTGTCGGAAGGCTACCCTGTCCCCGGGGAAAATTGCGATTCCGCGGCCGCGTTTTTTGCGATTTTTTAAAAGACCGCGTTTTCCGCGATTTCCCCGCGTTTTTTGAACTTTTTTGTTGCACTACACGTACACACAGTGCACTGTTCGGTCAGCAACGTCTCATCGTGGCAGCTTTTTACTCAAATATGACGAGTGCTTACACCAGAGACTTGTAACTGATTGATTTCACTACATACTCACTGAAAATTGCCGCACATCAATATTATTCACCGCATATTTACTGCAAATTATGCCATATTATGCCGCGTTTTCCCTCGCGATTTTTGCGATTTTTTTCCGCAATTTTCCCCGGGGACAGGCTACCCTCTTGCCAAAGCATTTTGGAAGTTGGACTAGTTTCGGCTCCACAATCCAGTGTGTCATTACTATAGCTTTCATGGCTGAGGTTGTTGGTACGTCTGTTGGCCCTGGGTTCCCAGTACCCAGTTGCCGAGGCTGGTTGGTAAAATAACTCCAATTTAACTTGAAGGTACCAGTGCATCTAGTGTCTGCTTCTATCAAAGCAGCGAGCTATCTATGCTGGTTACCCCAGCAAGTGTAGGGTGTGCATAGGTAACTGTCTTGGCTATTCCGATGTACTCCGTGTGGTGTACTGAGTAGACCAGGTGTGCATTGGCCCAATTATTTGGGGGGGGGGGGGGTCGATTCACATGGCTTCGTCAGTTGTGTGGATTAGACAGTTATCTGGCGCTTGTCTTGATCTGTTTCAATTAGAATCAGATCCGCTATCGTTGCTATAAAGAGAAAATCTGTGGGTGCACATCCAGTGTGCATTTGCAGATTTGCGTGCTTCTCTTGCGACGGGTGTATGGTACAGTACGAGTATAATGGTGTGTGTGTGTGTGTGTGTGTGTGTGTGTGTGTGTGTGTGTGTGTGTGTGTCCCATATGGTGCAGTGGTATGTGCAGCGATTTCCAATCGATAGATTGCGGGTTCGATTCCCGACGATTATGGTCACACACGTCTTTCTTCTCTTTCTCAGACTCTTCCTGACTTTTCTTTCATTCTCCTGGGTGGTTACCAACAGCCAGTGCATGCCGGAGTACGTGGTGTGATGTGTGTGCGGGAAAAAAAAAAAAAAAAAAAAAAGGAAAAGACCAAAAATAGGGATTCACTGGCCAGAAAATGTCACTCCAAATAGCTGTATGGTGTAGACCAGGCTGAATAGTGACGGTCAATTCTTCAGCCTTGCAAGCTGTTGAATGGTGTAATCCCAGCACAAGTTGCTATGGCTTCTGCCGTAGCATTGCTATCATCGCCTCCGGCGATGGGCGTCAAAGGTCAAAGGTCAAAGGTGTGTGTGTGTGTGTGTGTGTGTCACTGTGTGTGTGTGTGTGTGTGTGTGCGTGTGCGCATACCCACATACCTCGGTAGCTGTATTACTAATGATGACCAGTTGTTGGTTGAGGTTTCTTCCCGTCTTGCCAAGGCCTCCCGGTCTTTTGGTGCCTTGCGTTCTGCTGTCTTCGGAAACCGCCACATCTCTGTGCGTACCAAGACTCATGTTTACTCTGCAGTCGTCCTCTCAACGTTACTTTATGGCTGTGACTCATGGGCTGTCAAGGGAACCGACACCCGCCGTCAGTCAGTCTTCCACAACCGCTGTGCTCGGTTTATCCTGGACGTCAGCAAGTCCGAACAATGGAATGAGCATCTCTCCAATGCCGTCATCTTGGAGCGGGCTGGTTTGCGATCAGTGGTGGAGATGCTGAGGATGCGCCGTCTTCGCTGGTTGGGGCATGTCGGACGCATGTCGGACGACAGAATACCAAAGTGCATTATTGTTTGGTGAGCTCCAGAAGACGCGCCCCCGCCACGGGCCACGCAAGCGTTGGCGTGACAACATCGTGATTGACCTAGAGGAACGCCACATCAATGACCTTGATGACTGGTACAGCCTAGCCGAGGACCGCCGTGCGTGGAGACTGGCCTGCAACACCATCCAGCCGCCTAAACCTGTGTCTCGGGATTTCAGGTGCCACTGCTGCCGAGATTTTCGCCGTCGCCAGGAGGAGGCTCACTCGCCACTCGAAGTTCTGTTCCGCGTGACTGAAACACTGTCGGTCCTTTCAGGACCTGCCATCATCCCAGACCACGCCACCACTCCCCTTATTCATGGCTCACACATGACGGGTTTACGTGGCTCTAGTAAAAAATAAAAAATAAAAAATCACCGGATGGGCATTATTGTATTGTATTGTATTGTATTGTGTGTGTGTGCGGATTCCGCAGGGGCCGTGGCTGCAGTGACATGGTATTCACCGCAAGACAACTGATGGAGAAGGCAGTGGAGCACGATTCTGAGCTATAATTATGTGCTTTTCGTCGATCTGCGCAAGGCCTATGATTCCATTCTGCGGTCGGCTTTGTGGCTTGTGCTCCGCAATCTTGGGATTCCTTCGAAGCTGCTTGGCCTTGTCCAGTCCCTCCATGACGGCATGGAGGCGCGTGTTCAGCTCCCTAACGTCGTCACAGACAACATCAACGTCCGGAATGGCTTGCGTCAGGGCTGCACTCTGGCGCCTACGCTCTTTAATCTATATTTCTCTGCAGTGGTCTCTTCGTGGCATCGCCAGTCTTCTGTTCCGGGTGTACGGGTCCGCTACCGTGTCGGCAGGAAGCGTGTTGGGGATCGGACCGCCAAGTCTCGGCTGGCCTCCACTGACATCACGGAGTCCCAGTTTGCTGATGATGCTGCTCTCTACACCACCTCTTTGAGCCACCTGGAGACGATGACAAACGAGTTTGTATCCTGTGCTTCGAGTTGGGGTCTAACTGTGAGCGTCCAGAAGACCAAGGCCATGGCGGTGAGCTGCTTTGACCCGCCACCTTCCATTGATCTTCAGGAGGGAGGAAGCTTCGAGGTTGTGGACAGATTTACCTATCTTGGCAGTGTCCTGAGTGCAGACGGTGCTCTGGACAAGGAGCTCACCTCCCGCCTTGCCAAGGCCTTTCGTGCTTTTGGCACTCTCCAAAAGCCAATCTTCGGGTGTAGCGGCCTATCCATCAAGTCTAAGCGTCTTGTCTACAAGGTCATTGTCCTCCCTACCCTCTTCTATGGAGCAGAGACTTGGCCCATGAAGGCCCGACAGATGAATCGCCTGAATCTGTTTCATCGCTCATGCGTCCGTTCCATCTTGGGAGTCTCGAGGAGCGATCAGCACTCCCGTCATCTTACTACTGCTGATCTAGCCCAGAGAGCGCGTCTTCCTGAGGACATTGGCACTCTCCTGCGTGAGTACCGTCTGCGTTGGCTGGGTCATGTTGCCCGTATGGACGCGGCCCGGATTCCTCAATAAGTGTTGTTTGGGGAGCTCGAGGCAACCAGACCACGGCATGGGCCAAAGAAGCGTTGGCGAGACACGATTGTCGGTGATCTGGGCTCACTGGATATTCCGGAGTCCGAGTGGTATTGGCTCGCGCAAGATCGCCCGGAATGGCGCAGGTGGGTCCATCAGCATCGTCTTCCTCCCCCGGCACCGAAGGACTTTCACTGCGCATGCGGCAGAGCGTTTAGGAGAAGTGGCGATTTGAAGCGTCACATCAAGTACTGCCCAGCTCAGTAGCCTATCATCTCCACTGGAGATGGGGCGTCAAAGGTCAAAGGTATGTGTGTGTGTGTGTGTGTGTGTGTGTGTGTGTGTGTGTGTGTGTGTGTGTGTGTGTGTGTGTGTGTGTGTGTGTGTGTGTGTGTGTGTGTGTGTGTGTGTGTGTGTGTGTGTGTGTGTGTGTGTGTGTGTGTGTGTGTGTGTGTGTGTGTGTGTGTGTGTGTGTGTGTGTGTGTGTGTGTGTGTGTGTGTGTGTGTGTGTGTGTGTGTGTGTGTGTGTGTGTGTGTGTGTGTGTGTGTGTGTGTGTGTGTGTGTGTGTGTGTGTGTGTGTGTGTGTGTGTGTGTGTACCACCACCACCACAGATCCACTCTGATTTACCCACCCACACTACTAGTAGTAGGAAGTATTACCTTCACTGGGGGCAGGCGTAAATGCAGTTGGATCCCGGAACGGATATACCCTGATGCCGTCGATCCTTTTTCTGCACCTCGTCCTCACCAACTTGCTGAGGCATGGTGAGCCCATCAGTGGGATCATTTTCAAGTCCACCCATAGTTTGGGGATTTCAGGGCGTGTCGGACGTTGGGTGGTTCAGTATCCAATTGAGTCATCTTTCCAAGATACCTTTTGAGTCTCTCTCCGGAGTAGTCATGGCCCAAATTTGCTCTGCCCACATCGACATTTTGCCGCACAATTTTGCTGCAAGATTTTCGATATTCTGCTCGGCATTTCCTTTCTCTGTCGATATTTTGCTTTCATTTTGCTCGAGATAAAATGAGTTTCAAGGAAAAATCTACAAACTGTCACGGCTGTTCTGAGTGCGACATTTATCAATATGGCGGCGTACCGTAGCAACCAGCATCGCAACAGCTCGCGTACGCACAGCGTGCCGACGCGTGCAGTCTTTCTGCACATTTTTCAAATTTATCGAAGAAAGTTTTTTTGTTTTTGGGGCGATGGATTCGTGCCTTGGAGAGGTCGTATGAGGCCATGCTGGAGGAGAATAAGTCTACCACCAAGACCTGGAAGCCTCCCTTCGGCGAAGTACTGAAGTTAGTATGTCCTGGAGTCAATACAGTCAATACAGGAATTGTTTTCAAGACGATGCAGTGTAATAAATTCTAGTAATGTAGTGCATCATGGAATTCGGTGTGTTTGAAACTTCGGAACAAGAAGGGGGCACGTTTGCTTGACTCACTACCATCATGACGTGAACAGATGGAACCCCACTGCTCTTATTCTAGAACATGTTCTCCCCTGAGGACAGCTTACAGCCAGATTTCCGTGCATAAGAAAAGAGCGCAAATAAATCGTTAGACTGATTGCAATTCATCTTGGAGAAGGATAGAATTCGATCGTCTGCTACTCTCTCAACGCAAAGTTGATGACATAGCAGCTACATGTACGTCTCTTCATGCGTGTGCTCTTCACCTTGGGATCAATGAGGATATTAGGATTGCTGGAAATCAGATTCTGTATACTATTGGTCAGCAGTTTCTGCATTGCACATGCTCCACAGTGCTCATCGGCAAGGATGTTGAATTTGCGTGTAACCCTTCACCACCCTACTCTCCATACTATTCCAGATCAGCACTAACTGAACATTGAAGTGTTTCATTTCCAGTAGAATGTGCTCCTCCAATAAGTGCGGCATTGGAGGCGGTGATATTTATTGCCACAGTTGCACTGCTGATCTTCGTTATGAAAGTAGCAATGGATGATGATCAAGTCAACCAGTGGGCTTGCAGTGATAAGCAAAGTACCACAATACATCATCAAGTGTCATAGCATGGCGGAGTTGGTTGCCCGCAACGCTTCCATGTTGGTCTTGTTAGTGTACAAATAGAGGATATCTTCTAGTCTCCAACTTTTAAAGCACATGGACCTGCTATAGGTGTTATTCTTCTATCAATGCTTGTTTCAAGTCACAGAATTATTTAGCTTCTTACAGCTTTGATTTAATTCGCCGTATTGTAATTAATGTGAAGAAGAGGTTGATGCGACTCCGGCGATACTTGGGGAATTGTGTGTTGCTCCCTACGTGGGAGCTTGCGCTATTCCTGCCGACTTGAATTCTCACTTGACCGACTTGTTATTTTAAAATGAATCCATGGACATCTGTCAATTCAGCAGGTGAACTGCATTGCCATCAAGCCCTGAGCCAGCTCCATAGGAATGGCATGGTCATGAAGATGCGTGATGCTGTGTATCTTATTCGCATCAGAATAATAACCTGGTTGTTTCGGCTACACACTCCGGTAGCAACAGATACTCTGCATAATGCAGCTTGTACAGTAGTCCTCACTAAAGTAGAAAGCAGTTTAGGAGGGACTCTAGTGAGGAGTGTACGAGGATAGCCTATTAGTGTTCTACATAATCATTTGCATATTTAACATGTTACATGTAATTATCATGAACGCCGAGAGTGGTAAAACCGGGTACGGCCATCACCAGCGGCCCTGTCCTGAGTGCCATGCTGTGCTTAGTGCTGATGTAGTGCAAGATATATAAGCTGCATCATGGTTGTCGTTTGTTGTGGTTCAATTACTTGAAGTATTTCAGTATGGTCTTTACGCATGCAAGTGTGTGCTTTTCAGCAGGATCGTCGAAAGACTACATTGTGCGTGGCCTAAATCTGCAGTAACACTAGTAATACAAAAAACCCATGCCTATGTGTCTACACGTAAGGCCTCAGACAGATGGGGAATCTTGCATCTCTGACATTTAAAATCTCTACACAATGTCCTGTTTCTACATACATTTCGAAAGCATGGATTTCAAAAAATGTTCATTGGATGCATGTCTGATTTGTACTTGCTAACATCCAGAACGAAGCATGCACGGATCCCTCCTATGGCGGACGAAACCGGGGTCTTCGTTAGACATTGAGGCAGGAGAACACACTTCCACTCGTCCTGCATTATCAGCAAACACTTGCAATTGACGTCCAAGTACGCCACGCAAATCGACTTGGGCACGAAAACGATAATCTGGGCGGCAATGAAAATATAACTACGACGTAGGAAAAGGACAAACCTTTCAATGAAAATTGGCGTGAAGGCTGCCAAAAATTCTGCACCCCTTAGGAGGAAGCCTCGAATGTGAGCCAATTCTGATAAACGCCAATGGCCGGCACGACGAGGAAGAACGAAACGAAAAAGATCGTAACTTCACTTTCCCATTGCGCATTTTGACGATCAAAATATCTGCTTGCGCAGCTTGAAGGCAGGAAGGTGAATTCGCTTAGACTTCGCGAATCCAATGTAGAAAACGGCTGGAATCGACAGAAACATAGGCGAAACCTTGCCGAATATTTCCAGAGATTTGAAAAAGGCAGCAAGGTCGCGTACGACAGCATCATGGATCACTGGGGCGACGGGAAAATGTCGTACCGTACATAATGTCGCTGGATTATGCATGCATAACAGCCGTGCTGTCGCTGATGACTACGGAATTTTTGATTGGGCTCCTGCTGCTGCTCAACTTTCTACAAAAATGTAGCCACGAGTCTGTTTTGTCCTACTTTTATGCTCGTTTTCAACCTTGGTGACTGATTGTGTTGGGAAACTCCCTAAGAAGCCTTGGATTTTCCGAAAAGCCCACCAAAACTCGATATTTTGCTCGAAACTTGCCGGCAACTTGCGCATCCAATATTTTGCTCAAAGAATTCACTAGCAAATTTGGGCTATGACTACTCCGGAGCTCCCCTCTCCCAAGACCCACGTGACCAATTTTGGCAGTGAGCAAGTACTTACTATCATCTCCTCCGGCGATGGGCGTCAAAAGGTCAAAAGGTGCATGTGTGCGTTTGCAATGGATATCGTTGGTCTGAATCAATGCATGTCACCAACTTGGAAGGTTCTAAGTTCAATGATATGAAAACATAGGAGGGGAAGGTGAGCGCAACCACTCACAATAACTTAGGCGGGACCTTCCAAGTTAGTTGCAAGTTAGTTGCAGAACGTCAGTACTGTCGGTCCATTTTGTGCAATGTAAATCACATGAACTGATTGTCAAATATCTGGTGATGTTAGTGGACATAGTCTATAGCATAACTTGTACACGTACATGTAGTTCCTTGGTCCTTTTCTTTTCTATAAAATTTAATCATCAGTAATCATTGGCAGGCTCTCCATCCGAGTCCATCCTTGCATTAATTCTCTTTCTGCGTCTTTTCCTGCTATTTTGTGTGTTCTGTCTCGGTGCGCAGTCTAGTCTATCACTACTGCTGTGACTTGTCTCTATTTTGTTAGATGAAATGTGTTTTATGACTTATCTCTGAAGGAGAGTTGTGTACGTGTATCCGTCCGTATACACCGCCCGCTCTCCATATGCGTTTTTCCTTTTCTTTTTCTCTTTTTTTGAGAAAGACATACATGCACGTATGTACATGTACATCATAATTTTATACAAGTCATGATAGGGAGGTCAAAGCAGCTAGCTTTCTGTAGATCGAGTATTGCGTTCCCTCCCAAACAAGGTGTGCAATAGCATGCATAGGCGCACTTGCGTCTTGCGGTCGCGACTTGCGACTACCTACACCACCCTCGAGTACTCACGACATTGATGGCAAAGAGTTTAAAAAAAACATGCAAACTCGGAGTGTTATGGCTAAATAATAATTCATTTCAATGTCACTAGACAGCGGTTGCAGAGGAGCGAGCCCATGAAGCATTACGAGAGTCGGAAAAATAACAGTGTAGGAGTGTAGTGCCCTAGTTCACAGCTCCGTTATGGCACAGTACACTAAATGAGGAGAAATGAGCGGAAGTCTCTATACTGTGTTGCAGCTTTGTGGGAGAAGTTACTCAGCACATGGACATGCACATTGTACAATAGTTATTCTGAAAAGCCGCGCTGAAAATGATGATGGTTAGTCAGGTCTGTCGAGCCAGCAATAGACGAGAGCAGTGAGGTTATAGTTCTAAGCCAAGCACGTGTACTGGTATGGCAGCAGTTCATAAGCCTCCAAGGTCAATAGTCTATAGAACAAAACAGCAAGGTACTAGTGGGGAAATGAATCTTGCATCAGTGTAGTACCAGATCAGGGCATTGTGGTCCTTATACGATAACAGTGAAATACTGTTCGAACCACCACGCACACACACACACACTCACATACACATACACACACACACACACAAACATACACACACGCACACACAGCCACAAACACACACACACACATACACGCGCACGCGCGCACACACACACCCACACATGCCGGTACATGGACAAACACAAACACAGTCAGTCACACACACACACACAAACAAACACACAAACAAACACACACACACATACACGCACACATACGCACACACACACCATGTACCATACCATGTACCATGTATACGCCCGTGGCAAGAGAAGCACGCAAATCTTCAAATGCACACACCACACCACACCACACACACACACACACACACACACACACACACACACACACACACACACACACACACACACACACACACACACACACACACACACACACACACACAGGTAGTGTCAGTTGACCAACTTGGAGCCATGGGATTCTGAATCTCTCCGTGCTTTACTCGCCATAGTTGAACAGAGTCTCGAGAACTCCGCACTGTCCACTACCTGCTTGCATGCAGCAACAGTATGCTCTGTTCGTGCACTCCACCTTTCTTCCTGTCGAGAGACTAGCCTTGGCGGCGCCATACTGGTGCATTGGCTGGACAAACACATGACAAGGGAGACCCATGGAGAACTAATTTTAGAAAGGCAAATTCAGTTCTACCTTGCTTCATACACTGATGAGTCCACAATCAAAGGACGAAACAGTTCTGTCCGCAGATTGAGTACCTTGCTTTATACAAATTCAACGGTGGACAGTGGGCCTATGTCATGCAATGGGAGGCTTCCATTTTGGGGAGGCTCAGTGATCCGCGGACTAAAAATGGGGAGTCATAGCGATGAAGAGCGGGGGGGGGGGGGGGGGGGATCACCTGGAGCAGACCAACATGTACACAGACTGACAATCCAAACTGACCACAGTCACGAAAACAATGACAACCATGCAGACAGACTGACAAACCAGACTGCATGTCAAGCAAAAGAGTGAACCGTGATAGTCCTGCTGTTCGTATCCGGGCACCTTGGCCCTGGCGTAAGTCTTCTGGCTCTTGAAGTCAACTCAGTGGTCTGATGATCATACTGAACGCAGTGGTCCAGTTTGTCCCGAGTACTAGTATTCTATTGATTGTCCGAAGGTCATGCTGTTAATTACCTGCTAGGCGTCAAACTGATTGTGTGGGAACTATTGTGCTTAGCCGTTAGGAAATGTGTGTATCAAAGTCCTCTCCTTCCTGCACGTGATCTGATCTGTGGTAATTGTTCTGCGGAGAAGGAATGGAGAAGTGTAAGTAGCGAGTGCGATTGTTGGTTGCATACACGTTCTCATTGTCCTGTGTCGCACTCAGCCTCAGTGGCTCTTAGTCTTAGACGAATTCTTGGGCATCACAATGAAGAGTCACAGCTTGCTCTTTTCTCAAGAAATTAGTATTATGGGCTCCGCGAGTATCCAGTCAGAGCCAAAACGACTGATCGGTGTATGTATTGCTACCTGCATAGTGCTGTGTGGTGCTGATGCAGTAGCTCCCGCTGTGTGAACTACGCTGAGCTATTACCGAGAGTCTCCACTCCACCACGAATCGTACATGCCACATTCACAAACGTGATTCCTCATAAAAGCTGTAGACATCTTGCGTGATTTCGCACCCGTGAAGAGGTGATTTAATACCACTTTTCTTTCAGAATGCGCTAACACACATGCTGCTAAGAATCTCTCCCTAGACTGTCACTTCGCCACTATCAGGTTTGGACTATCAAGCTGAATATCTCACCGCATTGCTGCTTGCACTCCATATTACCGAACACCACATCGGAGTGTTCTATAGTAACTGTTGTAGCGTCCGACAGAAGTTCAGCTTTCTGATAAAGTATGTTATAAGCTACCCACTATTTCCATGATGCCAGTTTTTCCAATATTATCTGCCATGACTGCGTGCAGGCACAGACATCGCATATGCACGTTTAGTAGTTAATTATGTACGTGGGTAAAACCTATATTCTCCTAAAGTTAGTTCCCATGTGGGAACATAATAGTGGAAATGAAATGATAGTCACATAGGTCGTCGTCTTCCTTACCCCTTGCTTGAACTCCACGGCAGCAGCTCGTTCGGCGGGTACCCTCGCGCCGAGCTCGCAGCAGCTGCGCTTCAGCTCCATGGCCATACTGCTGCCGGCGAATTCGAAATGCTCCGTCTGCGTCTGCGGCTGAGCGGCAGGCTCGGCTTCGTGCTCCGACTCGCCGGGCGAGGATTCCATCTGCATCGTCATAGTCACATGCTTGTTAGCCAGACAGTTCTCGTAAGCTTTCATATCCGTGTCTCCGCTACCACTACCACCGGAAGAGTCTGCTGCCGCATCGTGACTTGCCCAGGACGTGTTGGGGAGCAGCACAAGAAGAAGGAGAACCGTCATGAGAGATAGAGAAGACGCCATTATTGCGGAGACTGGATCTCGGGAGAACAACGGAGAGAGAGAGTGAGTTTGGAGACGAGAGGAAGACGAACTGCAGGTTAGTGGTGCTGAACGTTGGGGTTTTGTTCGCTCGTCACGTACATACTCTGCATGGTTAGTATCTCAGAGTGGAGTAGCTAGGTGTCTTCTGTATGTTGTCATTATACATCCTCACACTCACAGGCTGTGCCCGTGGCTGTGCGCCAGATAGCTGGTGCACTTGATAAGAGAGGGAGGCCCCATGACTGATGACCCGTGGACCTGGTCACGTGAATCCTCTCCAGCTCCACCGCTGTGTAGCCGTGTGCTGATGAAGCCCTGGTGGCCATGGGAGCATTGTTCATTGCTGCATGCTGTGCGTGTCGCGTGCCTTGCCTGAGCGACAGATGTGTCTCTCCTAGGCCAGGGTATCGTCCATCTATCCACGGCCACCAGGTCATCGATCCCAGTGGGAAGCTGACATGATTTCGGCCATCTTTCGGGTGGTCTCTTTGTAGTCCACGACTTCGTGTGACACTACTAGTCCGCGCTAGCTAAGTCAGTAATACTAGTTAGTAAGTATGTCCTTAGTCGTTGGGACTATGCCCGTGTCGTGAGCATCACAGCCGCACAGCCGCAGCAGACACAAGGCCGGCGTAGCACCAATGGCATAGCTATCACACTCACAGGGAGTAGATCTACGGCCAGTATTACAGCTACAGTGTAGTTGGGTGACGGTACCTCTGCGGTTAGTGACACGCGGCTTCTGGAGCGTCCGATCCCTAGTACCATTGAGTACAGACAGTGCACTGACAGTACACTGACAGTATGCATGCCAATGTGTGGGGATGGCGGAGCACCACACTCTGCCATAGCCTCAGCATCACTCTCGAGTCTCTGTCACTTTGTCTTTCTACTGGCAATATTGAAATCTTGCCTTCATAGCTTGACCTGTGGCGCGGGGTCAGTGAACCCAGTGCTGCATGCACCGACGCATGACCGAACGCCCTACGGCCGGCCGGCTACCAACGGCTACGCCTTGGGCCGTGACGCCAAACGTCAAAAGGACGTGCCCGTCCTTGAGTCAGTGCCAGACATCCGATTCATGTACTGACTCTGTCCGTGCATGATGTAGAGCGGCTGCAAGTCGCATGTCACCTGCCCTGTTCCACACTTGTTTCGGAAACATTGCTTTTTACTACAACCTCCACCGTTGGCAGAGCCCCGGTCTTGACCATTTGAACCGTATAGGGGTTAGCCCTGGTTCTGGCCCCTCATTGACATAATGTCGTTGTACTCTACTAGTCTAGGGAGTTGTTGAGTCTTCTTGTTTTGTTTCGTACTGTCAATTGTGTATTCCTTGCTCATTCTGCATAGTATCAGTAACGGTGTTTGTACCATTGTAGGATTTGTTAGTTGCACTAAGTTGATTAAGTATCAAGACAAAAATGGAGGTAGCGACTTCAGCGGTAATACACAATCTGAAGTACAGTATCAAGAGTATACTGTTGTACTGACGGAGACTCCCTCGATTTAGGCTAAGGCCTGTGGAGAATCCATACATACAAATACAATACTCCAATGGATACATTCCCATTCCCTAGGAACATAGTCCACTGTTGCTAGTGAGCGAGGCTATCCTTTAGCTGAGTATCCCCACTACACTAGCCGTCTGTGTTGCATGCCATTTTCGGTGTACTGTAGTTTCGGTAAATTCGGTAGAGAAACCAGGCACCTTGAATTAGATAATGGCTAAATGGCATTATAACAAGCACTGAATGTGAAGGAAGACGCTACATAACACTTAATTTAAACGAAAGTCCCTCGGGCGTGTGGCACCAACAGTTCAGTATATGTACGAGATAATAACATGTGGTACAACAGTGATTAATCCTAAATGAAGTTGGTTGCTCCTTCGTGGAACATACACTTCCTGCCGAACTTGCCACTCGACTGACTCATGACTGCTGCAACACCAGCAGCAGCAGCAGCAGCAGCAGCAGAGCGTGGTGCTTACTTGCAAGTTTACCAAGTGGAAGGTGCGACGGGCTCCTGGTGTGCTCCGGATGGCAGTCGTGAGTCAGTCAAGTATCAAGTTCGGCAGGAAGTATGATTGTGCTTCACGAAGGAGGAACCAACTTCATTTACGAATACATGTACCGCTGAAATTGCTTCTAGCTTTTACTTGGCTAATCCTAGGCCATACCGTAATAGTTACAATAGACTAGTAATGCACTTCATCTGCGGGCAGAACTGTCTCGTTCTTTGGGGATATCCATAGTAGTGACATGTAGTGACATAATTGTCATCACGACAGGTGTCATGGTTGTACAGCTATGCATGCCGGTATGCCGGTCCAGCTGCTGTACTGGGCTTCGTAATGACTGATCAGGTACACGACTGTACAGCATTTGACGCATCACAGGAGACCTGGTCGTGTCCTGTGACGGCAAGGTGCGCGAAACACTGGACTAGAGTCGACAGCCTTCTTTTTTAGGTTAGCGAAAGTGTTCCAGACTTTTCGCCTTTGCTGAGTCGCAGTGAGTCGTACGCAGAGGTCTTGTCATCAAGTCCAAGTTGAAGACACCTTTCTAACCTAAACACTGTTAGTACCTAGCGGCCTGAACAGAGATATTAGTAGTTTAGTCAGGGTGGTGCAGCTTGGACACGGCTCTGAAGTGTTGTCAAGGGGGCCGTGAACGTCACGTCACTCCCTGACCACACTCCAGACCCGTGTCCGAACTGCTCCATCACCCTGAATGAACTGACTCTCTGCAGATCTCGAGTTACTGTATTCCATTTTAGTATGCTCCTTTCCAAAGGGGTTGTTTCGTCCGATCTTTTCTCATCCCACACGAGTCTTGAACGGCAAGAACTCCTTGCATGTGGCTGGATGATGCTTCGTCCCTACATCCTTTCCGGTATTATTACACACAGCATGTGTCGTGGCGTGGCGCAATGCTTCACTGGACAACGGATTCACACAACTACAATTGCAATAACAGGATCAACAAGGTAACTCGTCACTAGGACTCTGATGTCGTGCGGTCGGTCTACCACCATAACTTCTTCATTTTACTCCCTATTGAAGTGCCAATGGTGACAATTCGGAGATACAGTACTAAAACATGCATGGCTACGTCTTAGGCCGTGATAAAGTGGCAGCAGTGGAGTCTCCGTTGAGGAACTGCACGACAATGTTTCAATCTTCACACACGACTAAATGGACACAATCATAATGAGACCGACCATACCACCATGCAAGCAGTTTTAATTCAGTGTCACGGGACAGGCATCATTCTGCTCACGTGTAAAAAAAGGTAAAGTTCGGACATCCACGTTACCACTGGCTTATGTGTTGAGAAACACAACCAGCTTTGGAAGTTTCGCTCATGCCAGCCCACATAACCACCATGTCTGATAATACCACGGGTAGTAAGCGTAAGTTCGGGGACGCGCCACCACGCTCAAGACTAATACTAAAGTAATAGACATTGCTTTCCAAGAAACTCGGGAAATTGGGAAAGAAGCCGGGAGAAACCATGTAGTCAGTACGCGTGCATGGTGCTATTGGTGATTCGTGGTTTTGCAGTCACAAACACGACGTCACCTACTACCATTGATACGAACAGCGTGGCAATAGCATATGCGTCAATCCATCAGAGCTGATAACGAGTCCTCTGGCCGGTTGTCTTGCATGCACTGGAATGCTTTTCTTCAGCCGTGGTTGGATATATTATATAAAAACCCTGCAATCGCCACGCATCGCCATGTATTGCTTGGAATATAACTAAAACTATAGTACACATCGCCACATATCTTACACAGTATAACACACTCTCGACCCCGTGTCTTGAAAACTCCATGCCCATGTGGTTACTGTGACAAAGAGTACTGTTCCTGACATAATTATGTGTTGTGCCCAATGCATGTACCCCAGCCATGTGTTGCTTGGAATAAAATAAAAATAAATGCATGTACATGTACTTACTCACACTGTTATCCACACTGATAGTGATAATCACACAACAGTTGTTAAAACCACCACCCGCACTAGCACTGCTAACTGAACTCACACAACACACACAAACAACAAACCACAGTGCATCACTCCTATCCGTGTACATCAGGTACGTGTAGATCACAGTTAACCACAGTGTTGTTCACACTGCAGCTAACAAACACCGTTATTTACATTCTTATTCACAGTCACAGTCACGATTCAGCGATGGCGATAGAATAGAAGAGCGGAAGATCATCTCGTAGCTCCATATCGTAGATCCATATCTCTCCTGGCATAAATACCGGCATGGCCTATAGCATCCTCATGTCGCCTGATGATTGCCTAAGCATGAAACTCTGAGTAGCAGCAAACAAGCCTCGATTGTCCTTGTTGTTCTGTATTACGCTCTGCCTCCGCAGTGTTGAGCACTGTCAGCACACTACGTGCATCCTCAGGTGATCCCGTAGCCTTAACTCCATTTTCTGAAACACAGGAAAATGTCGAAGTCCATTCCCGCGTTCACATAGCATTTCTCAACAGATAAGGAGTTGTCTGACTCCAGTGAACGACTGTTTCAGAGAATCAATGTCTTCCATAGGCTGGTAACCAATTGGTTACTTGGACTGGAGTCGTATCGCTGGTGCGGGGACCCAGAGCGGCTGGAGCGCTACCACAGTGGCGAAGAGTGCGGAATTCGGTCGGACGAGCTGCCTAGGCCTCACCACCACTGCCGTTTCTGTGCTGCCTTCTCTATACATGGTATGTACACTGCATATGTGCACATTCACATGTCTGAAGGTTTGTGGTTTTCATTAAAAAATAAAAAATAAATACTTCAGTAGGGATGAACACACCCGTGCTGGGGATAATGTTCGAACTAAGCAAGCGTGTGCCTCATCCGAGCGTTCCACTGTAATCTCTTCGCATGATCACAGTTATTGGCCCAGAAAACACGGCGCTGTGGAGTTTACGGGTTGCAAGTGGTTGGTTTGCAGATCATGAACACTGAAGGAGCATTTGCCCGTGCAGTGGCACATGCGCCTGCCCCGTGATGGCATCCGCGCAGGATTTGACTGGTGTCCTACGGAATGCAGCTGAGGAAAGGACGGAAGACTGGGCGCAGGCCAAGGAGATGGTGCGTGTTCAAGACGACCTGCATGCTTGCGATGGCCCGGGATGTGATGAGCAATTCGAACGCAGGCAGCACTTCTTCCTCGCCCACAGAAGCCGTTACGCTGATAACACGACAGTTCCCGACTATGAAAAGTTGGCTATCAAACTGCGAGTCAGTCAGAACAACCAACCGAATCGCTAGTTGGGACAAGACGAGACTAAAGCCGAAAGGAGCATTTGCCCGCAGACGTTCCGGAGAGAATGATGTTCAAGTAGACCACCATCGGAGGTTGCTCTTCCATTACTTGTAGCAGCCCCACAGATAGCTGCGGACTGAGACGTGCAAGCACTCTCCGAGTCTGCTCACGGCAGGGACTTGGCAGGCATCGCACGGCTGCAGGGGATACGAGCATCGAGTCAACATGGAGAAGCAAAGTAGCGTCACGGGCAGCGAGCTACAAAGGTAAGTAACCACACTGGATGGCCCAGGACACCATTCTCTCACTGATGCCTAGTGAGAATGTATCGAAAGGAAGAGGAAAGAGCAATCTTTGCTAATTGCAATTGTTCGAGCTACCACATGTACATCTTCCCCCTCTAACTAAAGTCCATCCCATTCGATACTCACGTAACACTAAGAGATTCTTTAGGCCATAGGCAAACAGCTAGACCTTCATTTCGGAGTACAGGTAAATTATAATGTGTTTGGGTGCCAACTATTTCTTGGTCTTAACGATATGGAGTGTAGGTTTTAGCAGCCACTCGGTGACTTTGGTGTCTGGATGCGTGCGTGTGTGTGTGTGTGTGTGTGTGTGTGTGTGTGTTCGTGTGTACGTGTCTGTGCGCGACCACACTCTGTTTCAACAGTGGCTTCAGCTTCTATGGCATGTCCTCGGACAAGAGCGGCTCCGCGTACTATCGACGACCGGGAACTATCAAGGATCGTGTCACCGCAGTGGTCCGCAGTACTTGCAATGCGGTGAAACGATTCCGCAAGTTGCGTGCTATTAACAAAAACCTAGCGCAGCACACACCAGAGAACGAGGAGCACGAAAATGTCTGGCACGATGAACTGGATATAGGGGAAATAGAACAGCAAACCTTGTAAGTATGGTACATAGTGCACCGGTCCCGCAGTCGCACATCTGACTGCAAAATCCCCACGACGCAGCTCACCAGATCAAGATGTGGGTCCTCTGCTCTCACTGACTCAGTAGAGTCAGGTCGATCCAGCTGCAACTCCCGGTGCCGAAAGGCGGGCTCACGCTTCTACATGGCTACTTCCCCTTGTCTAACCCCAAGACGAAAATGATAGTAGCCGACTGGCCGAAGGTACTTCAAAAGTATTAAAAAAATAGAGCACCGGTCTACTGGTTTAGCAGGTGATATGATGGAGAGATCACAACCCACATCCCATCGCCACCGCTGCCTTGCCTTGCAACCCCATTCAGTCAATGTCTTGTTAGTCTGTTGTTTTTCGTCATTTCCTCCTTCTTTCTTGTTTTACGAATTGGATGCGTGGCTTCAAGTAAAAAAAACTATAAAACAAACGCAAAACAAAAGAGCAACATGCACTGATCCAGCAGCTCCTGGAGAGATACAGTAAAACCTGTCGAGGCGACCACTCGGATAAGGCGACCACCTGTCCCAGAAGACCACAGAAACCAGGATCGAGGGATTCTATTTCCAATCAACTGATGACCCTGGGTAAGGAGACCACCTGGTAGCAGAGACCACATTTTGAAGGTCCCTAGCTTGAGCGGTCGTCTTGGACAAGTTTCACTGTAGTTGTACTTGTAGGCGTAGTTGCTCACTGCATGCTGTGTGCTGTGTGCTGTGTGCTGTGTGCCGCATGCTGTGTGCGCATGATGCCCAAGTGAGGCCAGTGTCCGGAACACGGGCGTATTGATCAAAGCTGGAGTGTAATTATCATGATACGAAGTACCTCGGACACTTTGCCGACCCTTAGTCTAAAGACACTTTCCTGCTACCGATGGTGGTGGTGGTGGTGGTGGTGGTGGTGGTGGTGGTGGTGGTGGTGGTGGTGGTGGTGGTGGTGGTGGTGGTGGTGGTGGTGGTGGTGGTGGTGGTGGTGGTGGTGGTGGTGGTGGTGGTGGTGGTGGTGGTGGTGGTGGTGGTGGTGGTGGTGGTGGTGGTGGTGGTGGTGGTGGTGGTGGTGGTGGTGGTGGTGGTGGTGGTGGTGGTGGTGGTGGTGGTGGTGGTGGTGGTGGTGGTGGTGGTGGTGGTGGTGGTGGTGGTGGTGGTGGTGGTGGTGGTGGTGGTGGTGGTGGTGGTGGTGGTGGTGGTGGTGGTGGTGGTGGTGGTGGTGGTGGTGGTGGTGGTGGTGGTGGTGGTGGTGGTGGTGGTGGTGGTGGTGGTGGTGGTGGTGGTGGTGGTGGTGGTGGTGGTGGTGGTGGTGGTGGTGGTGGTGGTGGTGGTGGTGGTGGTGGTGGTGGTGGTGGTGGTGGTGGTGGTGGTGGTGGTGGTGGTGGTGGTGGTGGTGGTGGTGGTGGTGGTGGTGGTGGTGGTGGTGGTGGTGGTGGTGGTGGTGGTGGTGGTGGTGGTGGTGGTGGTGGTGGTGGTGGTGGTGGTGGTGGTGGTGGTGGTGGTGGTGATGGTGGTGATGGTGGTGATGGTGGTGATGGTGGTGATGGTGGTGATGGTGGTGATGGTGGTGATGGTGGTGATGGTGGTGATGGTGGTGGTGGTGGTGGTGGTGGTGGTGGTGGAGGAGTTTCAGAGCTATTCTACTGCATTCGTCCAGTCGTGCGTCAGTTTCTTGGAATCCCTCCGCCATTAGTGCATAACTGCATCGCAAAGCTAAGAATTATTCTTTCTGAAGAAGACTAGCAGGATCGAAATGGTCAATGTATTCGTAAATCAGTTCCGTCTCTAGCTCTCTGCAGAATGGTCCAATTACTTCGAAGTACTCTCTTCGTATCTGTCTGTCTGTCTGTCTGCCAACACGCCTCCTAACACATTAACAATACATGTCTGTCTGCCTGTGTTCCCCTCTCTGCCATGTGCGGTGTGTCTCGACCATTTGTACAGTGTCTCGCAGAGTCAGCTGTTCAAAGTTGCGTCCAGCAATCTCCTTGAGGACCTCGAGGCACTTGTTCAGGAAGCTGAGTGCCAGGATGGAAGTGACGCTGACAGTTCTGCGGGGTGTCTGGGACGGCGGAACATCGCCGACTGTCTGCAGCAACGCAGTCCCAACGGTGCTACCGCCCTGCACCTGGCTGTCATGTACAATAGTCGCGAGGTTATGCTCCGGTTGATCGAGCTCTGCCCGAAACTGGTGAACATTGCGCAGAAAGGATTGACAACGTCCATGTATGATGGTAGGTAATGGGCGACTGGCGAGTAGAGTGACTGAGATCAAGGTTAAATAATTTTGTCCTTCACTGTATCGTCCTCGGGAATGTTGTGTTTTGTGTCTCGCACCCTGTCCCTGGCCTCACCCTCAGTGGTATGGGGAACGCTTCTTGCACGATCATCCTGTCGTATGAGAACGAGCTATTTCACCCTCACCCTGCGAAACCTTGGTTGTTTCTAAATTCTACCACTTCAATACTAGTAAAAAAAAGGTCGATTAGTACTAGTAGTAGTAGTCGGATTTAATTAGAAGGATTGACCAAAGCCTATGGGAGCCTATGAAGGGGTTTTCCCGTGTCATCGCATCATGAGTACGGCACCATCCACCAGGCTGTAGCCTGTAGCCGTGTAGGCTGTACATGTAGCCTCTCCTTACACAATACATGCGCCATGACGGTCAGTGCCACCATGCCGTGTCATACAGGCGCTACAAAAAGTCAAAATGCTTCGAAGACAGCCTCCAGTTATTTTTCTTTCCGATTTTCTTGTTGTTCAACCGGCGTTGCTCGCATGAGCCGCGATGTCGTGGCTCAAAGGCCCTTCATGCAATGCCGGCAATGCACTAACTACTTGTAGATAATGTCAGCTAGTGTGGGCTGGAAAGGGCTTGAGTGGCCGTCACGAAGGCGACTCAGTCGCGTCCTGTCCCTGGTCTCTCTTTGAGGTTGGAGCGTTGTGACAGTTTTTAATTCCTTCAAGGCTTCCGAACGACCGAAGACGGAACCATTATGGGCGTGTTACAAAGTGCTTCAAAGGTAATACTAATACTTGTGCCATTGGCATTGAATATTTTTCCTGTGCTCACCACGAACCAGAATTATTGTCTTCTGCTCTGAAAGCAGCGCGCTGTTTGTTGTGCCTTTCCGTGTCCTGTGTTTAGGCCAACACTGCCTTCATCTTGCTGTCGCTAATCGCAATTTCACTCTGGTCAAAGACCTTGTGGAGCACGGCGCACGCTTCGACCACACCGTGCGCGCCGTGGGCGAGTTCTTTCAGCCGCGCATCAGTTCCGGCGCGCCGCTGTACTGGGGCGAGCATGTGCTGGCGTTCGCAGCGTGCACTGGCCAGAAGAACGTGGTGAAGTATCTGGTTGAGCGCGGTGCTGACCTGACTGTTCAAGACACAGAGGTAAGGGCTGAGCATTGCTCCCAGGGGCGTACGCCGCTCGCCTCCAGGAGTGGTTCCCATGCCAACTGATGAACCAACATTCCACACAATTGTATCCCACGGAGTTTCTGCTTATTCTCCTCAGACTGGGTGAAATTTTCATCAACAAGCTGCTAAACAATGTCATTGCTACGCATTTTTGATTTTAAAAGACTGAACTTTTCCCCGTTTTAAGGATGTTTTGTTCAGCATGACGATTGCGTGCAGTCTTGAAAGCTGCCTAAGTTTCGAATCATCTGGAGCAAACATCACACAGGGCAAGCAGAGGCCACCATTGCACGCCGGTCAAAAGACTACCCAAGGTAACTCCTGTAACAAGGACAGTTGAAAGTGGCGCTGTTTGCCATCCATCTGGACACGCACAGGAAATGAAATCCTTCGCCTTCGGTGGGGCACAATGATTGTCGGTGACGCCGGAAATCTTTTCCGTGTCCGGCAAATGTCGGGGGACTGGATTCCACTGTGGACGTCGACTTTCAGAATATTCCTTGGAACACATATCCCTTCCAACGCACTCCCATGTCACTGAAGTAACAACGGTCGCTCTACAGCTTCCTCAGCGCTGCTCGATGCATGCAGCCTTCGCTTGCAAGTCAGGTGCGTCTCCATTCTCATCTATCTCTTGACCTTCGCCACTAGCACTGGCTACACGCTTTGCCTGCTGCTCAAAATAGCTCTGAATAGAGCGCTGGCCCTCTGGATGTCGATGCTTCATTTTTCTTTTCCACAAAGCGAAAGCATCGTCCAAAACACGACGAACTAACGTTACTTCGTCAAAACAAACTGCAAAGGAAATTTGACTCTGAGATCGAGGAATCCGGCGATGTAGAGACTTTGTTGAACCCAGTCCAGTACACCACTGGTACACTGTGTCCCAGCACCGCTTTCACACCTGGGCTAGTCACAGTCCTCGGACCGTCAGCATGGTCAGGCGCGGACTCCAGGCGCTAGGCACGCACTTGCACTGCGAGCGCTGGGCCTGAAAAGGCTGGATGCAAAAACATTCTGTACCAATATCGAATTTTTTTTACTGGTTCCCGGGCATCCCGGGAACCGCCCTATGTACGCCCCTGGCTCCTGTAGACTACATGCACTGTAAAACCTGAAAGTCTAACGAGTCGCGGAGTCTAACGTTTTAACGACCAATTTTCTTCGTTATTTGAAGAAACGTTATCGCGAACCCCGTTCAAGATGTCTGTGTAAAGATGCGCATACATCGATGCATGGTCTGGGCGGCCAGGTAGCCAGCGTTTAACTTTCTGCTTGTTATCATGCCAAAATTATAAAAAACTTTTTGGTCGTTAAACTTTCCGGTTTTTCTCCAATCTGGACTGGCATCCTCTATTCTTTCCAGCAAGATTCCGCAAGGAACGATAATGCCGGCATATCTAGTCTGTCTCCGGTTGGCCCTTTCCAAAACGAGGATCTAGAATGCGTCTACAATGAACTGGTTCATCCAGGTTTGAAGAGTCGATCACATGCCGTACAAGCAAGCGCACACTTGCACTCATGCAGTTTTATCCCTAGTCTTCTGGAAAGCAGTGGCGGATCCAGGGGGGGTTCCGGGGGTTCCATGGAACCCCCTAAATTTTGCAAAGTGACCGAGAAATATCGAAAAATATCATGTGTGCACAAAAGGACGTCCGTCCGATCACAGTCAGTGCAGTCACTGATATACATGATTATGATCATATGAGTCAAGGAGCACAGACTGTCAGTCAGTGCACTGCATGCGCGTGCGGTAGATCAATACTGTACGGATAGTAGTCTGTACTGGTGTTCACGTCCGTGATTTACAATCAGACACTGTAGACAACATTGGGTGGTTGTTTCCTTTTTGATCTTTCGAAACAATCCAAACTTACCTCCATTGGCGCTGTCATTCACAGCTGCTCAGGATGGGTGTGGTGTGGTCAGTATTCCTCGGACAAGTTTTTTTGCAGAAGAGAAAGGATGTTCCGAGTACTGACACTCTTCAACGAACTTCGAACCGTACACGTAGAGTTCAAGCTCCTCAGAATATAATAATCTTTATTTCAGGATTACCCAAAGGCTGACGCCTATCAAGATGAGGGCTCCGACATCCAAGCAAAGTCAGTAATCTCTACCTGCTGCAGCATGCAGTAGTGACTAGTTGTTCCTCCGCAGGAACGGAGTGCTGCGCCAGATGTGTTTCAGATGACATTGGAAGGACTGTACAATTGTCGACACTGTTCTGCTATTGTTGTTTCTGTCACTGAAGTGAAGACGATGCTCTTGTCCTGTGACTATAGAGCATTTCGCATCGTAAAAATGCCAAAGGTTTCCGAAAGCACAAATGGACAGGGAAAGTAACTTAGTTGTCATTTCGGCATTCCTGGCTCTCAACGTACCCATGGCTTGCATATTCGATCTTTACAAGAAGTTGAAAGGGTCTTCCGTACTAAATAATATACAATGTAGGGTAAGCAGCAGCATTTGGCCCTGTACAGGTTTTCCATCGTCCACCACACCACAACTGCGCTCCGACTCAGTCTCCAGCGATGGTGGAGTGGTGGTGTGCTGTGGCAACGTGTCGAGGCCGGCTGGAGAGCGCAGTTGTGGCGTGGTCGATGATGGAAAACTATAACAATATTATGTCCGTAGTGTGTTTTAAAAGCATGCGATTCCCACGAACACAATCGGATTGTCGTTATTTTACAAGTGCAAGTGTCAACCGCACATCTGATTCCATAATATTTTGGCTGTTCAATTTTGGTTCAACCAGAACCCCCCTGTAGAGATCTCTGGATCCGCCCCTGGAAAGTGTCCTTTACTGAGTATCGGGTGAAATGGTATGTGGCAGCACTGCACTGGACGGGTACATAGGGAAGTTTGGCTCATCCTCTAACACTCTGTGTTATCGGTGCATTCTCTCTCTCTCTCTCTCTCTCTCTCTCTCTCTCTCTCTCTCTCTCTCTCTCTCTATCTCTCTCTCTCTCTCTCTATCTCTCTCTCGCTCACTCACTCTCGCTCACTCACTCTCACTCACTCTCGCTCACTCTCTCTCACTCTCTCTCTCACACACACACACACACACACACACACACACACACACACACACACACGCACACACACACTCTCTCTCTCTCTCTCTCTCTCTATCTATCTATCTCTATCTCTCTCTATCTCTCTCTCGCTCACTCACTCTCGCTCACTCTCTCTCTCTCACTCTCACACACACACACACACACACACACACACACACACACACACACACACACACGCACACACACTCTCTCTCTCTCTCTCTCACTCTCTCTCTCTCATTCTCACTGGTTCACTTTCTACTCTTTCTACTCTCACTCTCATTCTCACATACACACACACACACGCACTCTCCCCATGCAGAAGAACAATGTCATTCACCTGTTATGCCAAGTGGCTGCTACGGAGGAGGCAGGAAGGGTGAAGGCTGACATGCTCTGCTACATCCTGGAGCTGGCGGAATCGGAAGATCAAAAGGTATGTACAGAGTTACACACGGTACACCCAGTGTGACCATGGTCGTAACACTTTTCGTCGAGGCTGGTCCACCACATTCATCCAACAAGCTATAGAAGAGCGTTGAAACGTGTCCTGCTGGCCGAAAAGCCGACCCTCCCGGTTTACACCCGTACCCCTGGTGGTACCACTCCCCCACTGCCCTGTAACAACCCTGATGCATGGATGTGGTTGTGGGACACATGCACGGTGTAGTTCTGCGGGAATGGGCACTGTTTAGTCGTTATATCTGTGTACGGAGTGATTGGCATGTCACATGTACGTATACAGTCGTAGTGTCCACGTCTAAGTACGTGCTGTGGCATTCCTTGGCCATCCCAGACATTCATGATAGTGGTACATTGTGATATGTTATGCATCTAGCATGTGCTGCCGTTTCCCCCGCGCGCAAGAAACAGACTTCGCGGCTTTTAGTTGCTGTGCATGAGTTGAGTCTGGACTCTTGTTGTTTTGGACTGGAGAAATAAAGAATACGACAAAAGTGTAAGGAGACAGCCACAGCCAGATCTGTCTTGTGTCACATTTCCAGCGCTTCACCTGAGCCCAGTAAAGCCACTGGCTATTATATTCATTGTCGCCAATGAATTGCAGACTAGCCACCAAAATGTGTCTCTAAAATGGGTCTCCATCTCTGCTGCCTGCTAGATCCTACTAAACACCAAGAACCGCTATGGCTGGACACCGCTCAAGATGGCTGCTTACCAAGGCTCTGTGGAGGTGGGCAAACTGAACTGAACTGAGCACGTATATTGGTATACAGTAAAATCTGTGACTAACGACCACCCCTTGCGGCTAGAGAAAGCGGTCTTTAGTGGCAGGTGGTCCTTAGTTAGAGGTTTGCACCACACAACCTTATATGAATGTGAGACCGTCCGTGCCTGGCAAAGTGATCTGTAGTACCAGGCTGGTCACTAGTCATGGTGGCCTTTAGTTACAGGTTTTATTGTATATGCAATGATCGTTATGTGTACGGTTGCGTCTAACTGTTTCTTGTTTCAATGTGCAAGACCAGCTAAGAGCGGCACCCGTCTACTCCTGCTCAGCGAATTGCCCCCCCCCCCCCCCCCGTCCTTCCCGCTTCTCCCCCGATCAAAGCAAGGTCGATCGATTCACAGCGGGCCTCCTGGGGCCTGACTCTTTTCACGCAGGAAGATTAGACCTGAATTTTGCGTGTATTTTGTTTGTGCAACACATTTATTGTATTTTTTTACAATTTGCAGGCATTCCAAGTGCTGGTTGACTTCAAGAAGAGTGTACACTGGACGTATGGACCACTGACTTCCTGTGTGTATGCACTGGATGAGCTTGACACATACAATGATGACACCTCCGTGCTAGATATGATCATACAGAGTCCGTCCAAGATGGTAATGCGCTTTCAACTCCGTGTGTGTGTGTGTGTGTATGTGTGTGCGCGTGTAAGTGTGTGCCTGTATGTATGTGGGGGGGGGGGGGCATGCTATAAAACATGCAGGCGCTTCGTATACTCCAGTGCCCTGGGAGATTGACTTTGCCACCATTGTCCTCCCTACGTGGGAGCTTGCGCTTTTCCTGCCGACTTGAGTTCTCACTTGACTGACTCACAACTGCCATCCACAGCACACGAGAAGTCCACCGAACATTCTACTCGTGCTTTGGGACTGCCTGAGGAACTTGGAATAGAAGAAACCTAGAAGCAGTCCCAATTGTCCTACATGTATATTCTTCATTATGCGTACCGGTATGTCTTTGTGCTCCACCCACCAAGCACATCACAGAACAGCACAGAGTAGCATAGACAGTGGCTGGCAATGGAGTTATTAATTTGTTTTTTTGTTTGCTCGTTTGTTTCAGCGCTACAAGTTGATCCAGATGACGCCAATCCGTCAATTGCTGACGGAGAAGTGGAGAGACTTTATTCGCCTGTACTTTGTGCTCTGGGCTGTTGCTTACCTTTGCATGCTGGTGATTCTCACTGCTGTAAGTAATAATGTATATATCATAATTATAGTGGGATTCATATAATTATGGTTGTGCGGTGCAAACCTCTAACTAAAGACCACCTGCCACTACCGCTACCGCTTTTTGCTGGCACCAAGGGGTGGTCGTTAGTCACAGGTTTTACTGTACCGTGTTTTCCGGAGTCTAAAGCCGCACTTAAGACTCCAGTAACTCACCCAAAAAAAGTCTTATACAGTCAGACTTCGCTTATCCGGTCCTCGTTTATCCGGATCCCTCGCCATCCGGAAGAAAAAAGCTGGTTACATATTTACAGCATACGTGATGCATCCAACATAAACGGTGTTCGGTTATCCGGTTCCCTCGCCTATCCGGATATTTTTTTGGAAAACGGATGTGTGCGGTTAAGCGAGGTCTGACTGTACTACGATGGTTAAATTACCGGTGGTAAACAGGGTAGATGTCTGTATTTTGTGACAGAAAGGTCTGGGTGTGGCTTATAGTCCAGTGCGGCGTATTGTCTGGAAAGTTCGGTAGTATCCAGGAGAGAAAGAATGATGCGGCTAGCTACCCATGTACACATGTTTTACGCTGTGTTCAACTGTTGCGGATACGAGGGATGATTTGAACGCTGTACGGAGGAAGTTATTCGCACTGTCTGTTCGAACTCTTGTTGCTAGGATCTTGATGATGAATACTATACTGCAAACGTCACTGCAGCTATGCGTATGTTTGCAAAGACACGAATGGCTTTTGATATGGGTGTGTTTTACTATAACAAATGAGAAATTTCATATTCCCCGAGTCAAAATATCTTGCCAGGTGCTTGTCTGGTTCGCATAAAACCATAATCGGAACTTGATAATTGTCCTTGCGGTCCTTCACTCACCGTCTATTACTGTAAGGATTCGAGTGAATTAGTTTTCTGAATGCGCACCTTGTGTTTGATCCCAGGTTGTGTGGCATCGTCCACTGAAGCAACCAAAGTGCTATGGCTACGCAGAAGGCATTTCGACTAATGGCACCACGGTATCAACGTTGGTAGACTGTACTAGGTCCTTGAGACGTAGCATATACGTAAGTTTCCTGCTGCACTAGGTCCTTGAGATGCAGCATATACGTGAGTTTCCTGCTGGTGCAAAGCTGATCAAAGTGTCTAGGTGCACCAACTGGTGCATAGACTCACCGCACTCACGTTGTGAATACAATGCATGCAACTACGTGTCCCGAATTCTGCTGGCCTCAGTCAGTGCATGCAGCAGTGCTGAAGTATATTTCAGTCTCTTTTTCCACTGATATGAACTTTGACCGCACACAACCGCAACAAGTCCTTGTTCCTTTTCATTACAAGAGATAGACTACAGAGGAGTTATACCTTTCTCTCTTCCACGGTAATGTAAAGCGCGCTGTAAGACTGTCTCTACACTCTTTGTCCTTCAGCATGGATTTATCAATGCACACTCGTACCTCGCTTATCCGGGCGGTCTGGGACCTTAAATTTAATTTTATTTCACCTTCCCGTGGCCAAGGAATATAGGCCACTATGGAGGGAGGGAGGGAGGGAGGGGGGGGGGGGGAGGGGGGCGATAGCCAGCCGTGGCAGTAAGCAAAAGCAAAATGACAAATCACAAGAGGCAACAATCTTTGATGGGGAAGGGGCAGAGGTATGGCACGTCACGTGATGTCATTATTGCCACAAAAAGTTACAAAAGAGTAGTAATATTTCCACTAAGCACATCCAAAGGGTGCCCAGGAGACAGAAGTTCCGGTAACTTGGGGTCGGGATAACTGACGTATGAGTGCATACCCTACAGTAGCTTGTGATTCCTCTCCTATAACGGCAATGCGATTACATCATCATCTAACAAAGCATAGACAATTTTGCCATAGCATAACCTTAATTGTCCATCAGTAGTTGTCTCAACATCCTCCCCCCCCCCCCCCTCCCTCAAAAAACACACTATTCCCCTTTCCTCTCTCCTCTTCTATCTTACTCTGTTTCTCTCTCCCTTCTCCTCCTCCCCCTCTTCGTTCTCTCCCTCTCTCCCACCCCCACCCACATCCAGAAACATTCACCGAATCTCTCCACTCTCTCACTCGCTCACTCCACCCCACCCCCTCTCTCTGTCCTGCAAACACTCCAAGCAAGGAATGGATCACCAACATAATAACCTAGCTTGATCCAATGGACGCCGAGTCCTGTTTCTCCAGCAGTATTCAGTTATATTGTTACGACCTCTTCGAGGTGTTTCTTTTTCTCGTCTCAGGAAGATGCTTATGTGTCAGCGGGTGACTTTCTGCGACTGTTTGGAGAGCTGGTGGTGGTTGTGTTTGCTGGTCTCAGTTTCTATATAGAGGTAAGGCTGAAGTGTGGATTGTACTTAGGGAAGAGACAACTACTGTTTTCAACCCAGTTTAGGGGTCGTCCCTGATTTAGACATAATAACGATCGATTATTTGCACGAAACTAAAAAGATTTGTTTAGGGTTGGGGGGGGGGGGGAGGGGTCAAGGAGAGTTTCCTTTAAAAAAACATATTAACCCTGATGGCTGAAGCATCAATATATTTTGGCGCTCAAGTCCCTCCCGATTGTCACACCCCATTTTCGTGACAGTAATTTCGTGTACATGTAACATATGCGGGTGCTTCTTAAGTGGTACATTGATACATGGATGTTGGTTGAGCTTTTCTCTGGCCAAGGAGTGCATTGAACCTACTGGTAGCTTTACTTCCATGCAGGTGGCTAGGCAGGGGCGTAGCACCCGCTACGACTGGTACGACCATGGCCGTACCACTTTTCGAAAAGTGTGGTCCGTCCGGAACGCGCTAAACCGTAATAAAAAAAAATCAGGATCCATCGATGCATATGCGCATCGGACTTTGACCTTTTTCCAGACTCGTACTCGTGGATCTGCCATGGATCTAGATATCTGCAGTCGTACTGAGTACTGTACCCTAGTGTACTCGACTGCACACTGCACACTGATTCCTCACTGAACATGTCCCAGGACGCAGGATTTTGTGTCTTTTTTACAAAATATTCCCGGGGGAGGTCCCCCCGACACCCCTCCAAAACGCCCTTCGGCCGCGCCGACCTTGGGTCGTACCACTTCGAAAACCCCTCCTACGCCCCCGCTAGGCATAGGTGATTGTACCAGTGGTGAAATGTTGTGTGTTTGGTATGAGCACTGGGTCAGTCTTCCCAGGCTATGTTCTGCTTCTGTCGCATGAGTTCCAACCAAAATCATATTCTTCGCAAATATCCTGGTGGCTGCACCGTCATGATGTCATTTGCCTAACCTCTATGGTGTATCTACTGCTGTTGCCTGTGTATTTGTATTATTATCTTACATCGCAAATCAAACGGACGATCATTCCCAATGTGTTCTGTTCACACGCACGCACGCGCACACGCGCACACACACACACACACACACACACACACACACACACACACACACACACTCGTACTGATAACAACAGGCACTGGAGTTTGGTCGCAGTAAGATCCTGGGACAGCGACATGACACGGCCGTCGGAGGATACAACATGCTGGCGTATGTAATGCAGTGTATATTGTTTCTCTCTGTACTGTTTATATGCGCATACTTGGTGCAGTATACATCGGTCCTTGTCTTGTCCCGCAATGGACTCCTGCGTGGCTTACAGGCCGAACAAATCCTGTCTATATGACTATCTTCTCTTCGGCGTTCTCGTTGCATGCATTCGTGCGCGCACACGTGTGGCTATGCATGTAATGTGTGTGTTCATGTGCGTGCGTGTGCGTGTGTGTATGCGTGCATGTGTGTGTACCTGACTGCAGGTTCTTGTTCGACATCTCCGTCTTCTGTTCCGTCATCTTGAGGCTGGCGGATACACACCATGAGGAGATTCCGCTGTCCCTGGCGCTCATCTTCGGTTACCTGTACCTGCTGAACTTTGTGCGCGCTATACCGGCTCTGGGTCCGTATGTAGCGATGATCAGTGAGGTACGTACTGTTATCTTGCTATTAACGACTGTAGATGTAACGACAATTCGTGAATAACGACAGAATTTCCATGCCCAGAGCAAAGTCCATTCTACCTGTATACATATAATGAGACTTCGGGTATAAGGACACTTTGCGAATAAGGACACTTTCCTGATGCCCGGCCGAGTGTCGTTATACGCAAAGTTGCTGTACATGTACATACACAGCTAATGCACAGTTGAGAGCGTGAACACCGAGTGACCCATGGTATTTGTTCTTAATAGGCACCTTCCTACTCTGATTGAGCGCCCTCCTGTGAAAAAGTGCCCCCCACACTTTTTTTGTCGATTTTGTCATGCCATTCAACAAGAATTCAGTCGATAGTCACTACTAGAGGGTTCATAAAGGCACATATGTTTGCGGTGACCGTGAAGTCGGGGGCTCGCCCTGTACGTTGCATTTTGCATGGCAAGACAATATTTGGAAAATGGGTTATGGGGTAACTGTTTCCCATGCCCGCCCCTTCTAATTCGACGCAGCTAGAATCATGTAACATGAAGGGCAAGATGTTACGGTTACGACTAATGACCCAACAATGTAACCAGAACGAATGCAGTTCGATAGTGCAGTGCCGCGTTAGTCGTCGCTCACACGTTGTCCTTCCCCTTATCTCACCATCTGTCCTCGGTTCGTGCGCACAGTAATTTCCACCTGCTCAGTTGTTTGATGGTCGCCTATGGGCATCACGGAAATGCAAGGGGGGACTGTACCTTCGCGGCCATTTTCGGAGAGGGTCATACTCGAATGACCGTATCTTTGGCAGACATGTATAGAATCAGTCCAAATGTTCTAGACTGTGGCTTCATACCTTGTAGTTGGAGTTCATCACAACAGTTGGGCCAAATGGATGTGCTATCATTGAAATTTCAGCAGGGGAAAATACAGCAACGGCCGCGCGCAGGGGGCAAAATGGTGCGCAACTTTTTTCTAAGTGAACATGGTTGTAGTGACTTGAAATGAAATAAAGAGATCAAGAATACATGGCGGCAGGGTCGTTGTGTATTGGGAGTGCTCCACAACACCAGACACAAGTACTGCAGCCTAAGGAATCACAAAGTGCGATCGCAAGAAAGAACGAGGGTTGATTGAGTGTACTAAAACATGAGTAAATCAGAGTATTCGATTATGGCAACACACAACGGCCATGCCCAATGGCCACAGCAGTCCAAAATGTATAGGTTTATGGGGATACAGTGAAAGGCGAAGGCAAAAAGTTGCGCACCCTTTCGAAAAGGGGCTAAAAACAAGGAAAAAATGCACTCCAATCTGGGCATTTCCGGCTGTATTATAGCAAGTACTGAAGCTTTTACAGCTTCTCATGTGCTCAAAACGCACCAGCTTGGTATGTTACCCCCTCTGCTTCAACTGCTTGCTCCTACCAGCCCAGGCTCCTTCTTCTCCTCCTCTTTCTCGACTCCTTCTCTCCTTCTGTGGACTTCTTATCCGACTTCCGGATGCGCACCAAATCCTCTCTTTCCAGGGCAATTGCTGTAAACTCCCCGCAGCTGCAGTGCATCTCCAACAATACCTTCAGGAGGGACACCGATGCGCCTCATGTCCAGCACAGAGCGTCTGTTGACGTCATGAAAGCGCTTCTCCTCGCTTGAAACTGGTCCGGTGATCTCAAAAGTGCAGTCATCGTTGTCGCAGCGCAAAATTACATTGTACGCTAATCCTACACGGCTGCTCTCAGAAATAATTACTCTTCCACCCTGGCAAGCTCTACAAATTACACTAACATGCAGGAGTTCCTGCAGGCAGTTCAAGTCAACAATTCGATTGCCATTGCAGGCCAAATCAACATCGTCGTCGCTCTCCTCTTCACTATCACTGCTGTCTGGGGTAGAGGTTTGGCTGGCTTCGCTGTCAGTTTGCTCCAACCAGAGAGGACACTTTTTTCAATTTCCATGCAGAAGCGCTTTGAGAAGGCGTCGCGGCAGGCTCCTCGGCCTCAACAGCAACCTCAGCAGCCGCCTTGGGTGGGAAATACTTCCTCTTCGATCGTCTACGTCCAGAACCTGCGCTACTTCTGCTTTTCTTTGTGTTCGCCATCGCTCCTTGCTCAACAATTTGCATGTATTCAATCTCTGACCGATTTGAACCAGGGAGTCGTATAGCACTTGCCGCCTGAGCCGCTACACCACAATATTGTGCGTCATTCTTCTCATTCTTCCTTACCGGGTGACGATGCTCTGTGCTCACGAATTCTTTCACCATAGTTCGCTGTCAAAGACTTCAAAATGTCCGAATGTCCTTTCTCGGCCCACTCCTCCGATAGAGTCGGAATCCCACTCGCCCTCACGACGGCCTCCACGTGTACTAGCAACACTGCCAAGGAAAACACCTGCTGTGCTCTCGTGCCGGGCAACAAAGTCATTGCTCGCACTCGGCTCGCCATGATGGTGGTTGCTTTCGAAGTCACGGCTTGCGCCAGGCGTGCTTGGGTTCCTGCTTCCCACACCGGCACACGCACATTCATATGAAGATCAACATTGCTGCTAACTGCTTCAACGCTGATGAACACCTGGACTGGCCGAAGTGAAAATCTATGCACCGCTACCACGACGGCCAACAACCACACACGTACACGTAGACTACTGCTACTACTACACATCACACTTACATGCATGGTACTGCCCATGCGTAGGGAGGCTAGGGCCGCGTATGATGGAAAACAGCTACCCGTGCACTCGTAGGTTATTCAACGATAAACTTTTAGACTACGTCTTTGGGAAATCCTCAAATATCCGCAATTGAGTCCCACTTTCATTATGTTGGGTCCAGATTTCAAGACTCATGAAGTTCGAGGTGAAAAGCAGGCCGATGAAGGGACGCCAGTAATTCAGTCTAGTCCGGTGTCATGGAGAGGGACCGCTGAACCGGCAACAAGAGAATTCAAAACGCATGCTACTCCTCAGTTCATTGCTGGGGAAGACTACTCGAGGCCACGTCACTCCGCGGCAATTCAATGTACAAATCAGCAGCAACACTTGCAAACATATTCCTGCCAGCTGACCAGCAAGTTACCAGCCATCAGCTGTTCAATTATTTCAACGGAACAAAGAGAAGAGGTGATCAGATCGGAAAGTATCGTGGCAAGCTCAACACACTTCCGGCCCTATGTAACAACAGTGGAAAGTGCGTGCCATGATATATTTTCGAAGGCATCTCAAGAACCAGCTAATGTGGACTTGGAGTCCATTTGCATCGTCCGATCAGCTGCTACAAGTGCCGTGAGCCAATGGCAAACACGTTTGACAGAGACTTCTACCTCTACTGAATGCAACTTCGGCATGGCAGAGATCTACAAGCACGTTATTTTATCTATCAATAGAGTTGTATCCTCGTATGACTATGTGAAGTGTGAGGCCGTACTGTACTGCAGACGCGTCCTCGACCTGGTTGGAAATGTACGCAACAGTTCCACCCTCTTGACCAGAGATCGCACACACCCTAGGGTTTTTGATGGGTTTGTAAGACTCCCAGCTCTTGACTTTTGTTCGGTGTACGAGACGCACGCACAGTTTTAGTAGGGTGAGTGCTTTTTCATGTAGTACTGAATGCGGCAAGCAGGACTCGCCCATCCACCCCCTCCCCAAATGGATCTACTCTATGGTTGCGGAGGTAGGGGTGCTCTGGTGGGATGTTACGACATACACAAGCGCGCATGTGCACACGCACGCACACAATATACACACGCACGCACACACATACACACGAACGTTCGCACGCTATGTCGCATGGCTTCGTGAATACAAATAATAATTTAATGTTATAATTTATAGTAATGGACTCAGATGGAGATGCGTAACTTGTAGTTCCTTGGTCTTTCTCTTTGTATAATTTATAGTATCCAAATGTTAGAGCAGCTTTACAAAACCTACCGTTTAATACTGGATCATCTTGTGACAGCTTCCTTGCAACACCCATGACTTGACCCCACTTCGCCTTGACGTCGGGAAATCGTTCACACTGGAGTTGGGACACGACTCGTTGAAATCCAGGCCTATCTGCTGCTGGGAGCAGGACAGAGCTGATGGACGTCAGGAGCGGCTGTGAACAACCATAAACAAGTCTTCTTTTTCCACAGTCAGGCGGGACAGCAGCTTTGCAACGCAAGCTTCTTGCCTTCTGTGGGTCTTTAGCGGCTGGGATTCGGAACGCTCTGTAGAAACCATTGAACAAGTACTGCACTCTATCAACCCACAAGTATTTCTTCCAATTCATGATTATTCGCAGCTTTTTATGCAGTACGCGCACCAGATTATAAGCCGCTAAGTAGCAAGGTTGAAAGTTTCAAGACAAATTGAAAAATACAATACTAGTAACATAGAAAATTAGAATTCAAACCATACCTGTGGCTCAAGCCAACACAGACTGAGCGTTCACGCGAAGAGAACGTAGATCTACGTCAGCTGAGGTTTCCTTAGGATCAGGAGGTGGTTCTGGACCCGGATCTGGATCGCGATCAGCAACACTCTCTGCCTCCATCACGATCATCAAATGCAACTTGGAAAAGTAGTTCGTTCTTCTTCTTCTTCTTTTCGAGCTACGATTTCCCACGATCCTGAACGAGTCTGTTCCCCACGGAGTGCACACTCCCATGGCATAAGTACGCGGAGTAGTTGGTTTATAACTCAGGGCGCGCACTGGGGATATCTGAGGGAAAAGTGGGAGAAAGTGCCGCGAGTCGATCATAGTCGGCCCGGAAGGCCTCGTGTCGCCTCCCGGGGGATCCCGGGTATACGACTCCCTGATTTGAACCAGCTCATAGCGGCAGGTGTCGGTCATGTTGTGAACAGATCACCTAGCAACAGCTCGGGAATCGCTCGCCCCCGCAAGGCCGCGGCCGCGTACAGCCTCTAAAACGCCTGAGTTCCAAATGTCAAAATTATTTCGAGTCAAATCAATCTATTTTGGGAGGATGAGTCACTTAGTGCATCAACTTTGAAGGATCATAACTTCGGTTTGGATTGTCGCACAACGGTGAAACTTCGCATGCTGACACTTCAGACTATGGACACTATTTTAGAAGAGGTTTGAAGACGATCCTCACAATTTCAATTTTTGACCCTCTGAAGGTACAGTCTCTCCCCCCCCCCCCCCCCCCCCCCTCTTAAGTTACAACCGGATGACGTGTGGTGGTCTGTGACTTGTGTGTATGATAGCTCTGTTTGAATTGACATTGAGCACTCTACCGAGCCAGAGGACTCTCATTTGTAAGTATAATTATTTGAATTTCTACCTGTGTTGTGGTTGTTGTTGTTGTTGTTCGTGTGGCTGCCGGCTGTAGATGTTGTTTGGCGATGTGATCAAGTACCTCAACATTCTCATCATCTTCGTTGTGCCGTACTCCATCGGTAAGTGAGTGTGTTGCACGCTGACCGCAGGTACACACTGGGACACACATGCCGACACGCTTACACTCGTACGCACACACACGCACACACGCACACACACACACACACACACGCACACACACACACACACGCACACACACACACACACACACAAGCGCGCACACTGGATGCGTTCAATTACTGCCATGAATCGATTCATGAATGGAATCTCGTCGTTCGATTTCATGTCAAGAGCCCTGGAATCGGTTCGGAATCCATTCACCCTATTCCGTGACATGATGGGATGGTGTGAATAGCCAGGGGTAGTTATTCTTGAATGGATTCAAAAATCGATTTGTGGGCATAATCGAACTCACTCACTGAGAGGCATGCTGCACTCAAACAGGCTCTGTTCTTCTCTTTCGACTATCTCGTAGCCAGTACCGTCTGTAAAGAGCACGGTTGGGTCTTTGAGTCGTGGTAACTTCACAAACACTGATCCGGATTACCTCACCCGAGGGGTCCATCGGCATTAGAGCAATCATGTTCAACCTACCGCTGGTGAGGAGATCCTCAGCATTAGGACACCTCCAAGTAACGACTGGGCGAATTCTGTTGCAGCACCAGCAGTCACGGTCATGTCTGATGGCCATGCGGTGGTATTCTACTCAACCCTTTTTCAATCACGCAGCGTCATCGCACCATAGCCAGGGATGCTGTGACGGAACGTCCAATGACATAATCACAGCATGGCCAGTGACGTCAGCAGAGCACCTCCAGTCCAATGACACCATCACAGCATTGTCAGTGATGTCATGACTCATGACATCACCTCTAATGACATCATCACAGCATAGTCAGTGACACCATGAGAGCACGTCCAATGACAAGGTGAGAAGCGCCAAACCTACATTGTTCCCACCGCTTGCCAAACCAGACCGGCAGACAACTGGTGACTTGCGGCTTATCTACACAAAGCGCTGGATGGATTCATTTTGCTTGGATCAGCATTAGCAACGGTACTGAAAGAACGTTAATTAAAAATCCACGATTACATGATCCGGAAAGATAAATAGATTTATCCGAAGTCAACTCATGTTCACAGGCAATTCTTACCGAGTTGCAGTCGTTATCAGTATCAGCAGTGGCGTGTATTGGCAGACCTGTTCCCAATATGCTCACAACGTTCAGATCATAGCCAATGACCTGGCAGCATTGAAGGGATTGCTTGAGATAGCTTTTAATGATAGCTTGCATCGACGTCGGTCCTACCAGTAGGACCTACCGGTAGGACCATCATACACCGACATGCTGCATGGCCTTTGTTCTAACATTGACCTAAAACTTGACCCTAAACTGTTGCCCAGGGGCTAATGAAGGAGTCCACAAAGTTTAGACGTGATCGCACAAGGCATTCTACGAAATTCCATGGTAACAGCCCATGGAAACTGAGGATGGAATTATGCATTCCACTGCCTTGGCAAGCTAATAAAAACATTAGGACCTCACCACGATTGATGTGCCATGGTCAATATTCACTTTGGACAGAGTTGCTAGCGCACCGACAGGATTATGTGCGGCCATTTTGACAATCGATAAAATTGCGCATACGCAATGCACTGGACATAGCCTTGCATTTTGCGCCATTACTTTGCCTGACAAAGACCTCATCTCAACAATTGTTTCAAGAAATTTCTTAACCAAAAGCACTTTTGCAGCTCGATTTCTTGGGTCCTACCGGTAGGACGGCATGCAAGCTATCATTAAGTCTCCAGTAGGTTTGTACTCCCTGCAGAGGACTATACTACGTCTATCGAAGATTTCCTGTTGTGTACCAAGTTTGTACCAGATACCCAAATAGAGGCTGCTCGCATCTGTGTATGGTAGAAGGCTTCGGTTTCATCTTGCTTTGTGAAAGGGGAAAAGTTTGCTGAATAAGAAAGAAATGACTCCCCCATTATCTCTGCAGAGCTGTGCTCAAGTGCATCTCCTGATCACAGGAATACCGTATATTCTCTATTGTAAGCGCCGTGCTTATATTTTTTCAACACCCCTCTACCCCGTGCTTATATTTTTTCAACACCCCTCTACCCCGTGCTGATACTGGAGACTGTGCTTACATCTTTCAACCAAGATACTGGCAACTGCCCGCACCGGGACCTAAACCAGCAGCTACTTCTAGGAGCCTTTTTCTTCAGGCCGGCGATGATCTACAACTTATATAATATTATGGTGTAGTCTTCATCCAGGCAGAGAGACCTTTGAACGTGTTATTCCGACTTCAAAACTAGTACTCTGTGTGACAGGCTACACAGGCTATTGGGAATACATGAAGGGGTTCATTTCCGGTTTATAGAGGGTACTTCGAGGAAAAGGCAAGGGAGAAAGCCTGAAGGAAACATTGCCAGTTTTCAACAGGACTTAAGCGTTAGGAAACGATGTGTTTATTCTACACTCCATGCTGAATCTTAGCCAATAGGGAAGCTGACATAATGCTTCAAGTGATCTAGCAAGTTTGAGAGAGGGAGAAAAAGAGGAACATGAATCACTTGAAAGTGATTCACGTTTCTCTTTTTCTCCCTCTCTCCCCCCCCCCCCCTCTCTCTCCCTCGCGCTCCCTTTCTCTCCCTCTATCTATCTATCTATCTCGCTTGCGCTCTCTCTCTCTCTCTCGCTCTCTCTCTCGCTCTCTCTCTCGCTCTCTCTCTCTCTCTCTCTCTCTCTTTTCCCCCTCGCTCTCTCTCCCTTGCGCTCCCTTTCTCTATCTATCTATCTCGCTTGCGCTCTCTCTCTCTCTCGCTCTCTCTCGCTCTCTCTCTCGCTCTCTCTCTCTCTCGCTCTCTCTCGCTCTCTCTTGCTCTCACTCTCTCTCTCGCTCTTGCTCTCTCTCTCCTCTCTCTCTCGCTCTCTCTCTCGCTCTCTCTCTCTCTCCTCTCTCTCTCGCTCTCTCTCCTCTCTCTCTCTCTCTTTCTCTCTCTCTCTCTCTCTCTCTCTCTCTCTCTCTCTCTCTCTCTCTCTCTCTCTCTCTCTCTCTCTCTGTGGGTGTTGTCCCGTATGGTGCAGTGGTATGATGTGCAGCGATTTCCAATCGATAGATCGTGGGTTCGATTCCCGACGATTATGGTCCCACGCGTCTTTCTTCTCTTTCCCAAACTCCCCCTGACTTTTCTTTCATTCTGCTGGGTGGTTACCAACAGCCAGTGCATGCCGGGTACATTCAACTTTGTGTATAACGACACTCGGCGGCGGGGCATCAGAAAAGTGTCCTTATTCGCATATTCGAAGTCTCATTATAATAATTATGTACTACAGTTAGATGGGACTTTGCTCTGGGCATGGAAATTTTGTCGTTATATCCGCAGTCGTTATTAGCGAAGTTGACTGTATGTGGTATGTGTGTGCGGGAAAAACAAATGAAAAGTAAGGACTCACTAGCCAGAAAAGGTCACTTCATAGCTGTGTGGTGTAGACCAGGCTGAATAGTGGCGGTCACTTCTTCAGCCATGCCAGCTGTTGAATGGTGCAATCCCAGCACACGTTGCTATGGCTTCTGCTGTAGCATCGCTATCATCGCCTCCGGCGATGGGCGTCAAATGGTCAAATGGTTGGGTGTTCATTGTGTGCAATGTATGCGCATTTGACCAATTTTAGCCTCATAATTAATGCCAAACAATCGCTTTTCCAGCTTCTTCACTTTGGTTAGAGCTAATAACTAACTGAATCTTTGTCAGAAAAAGGTTTTCGTATGAAATGCCCTCAGGGCCCATCTCTTATTGGAAATAGCAGAAAACACAATAGGGTCCTGCACATTCTACACCCAACCGGGTCTACGGGATTCTACGAGATTCTATGGGATTTCATGCATCTGTACAACTTGCATAAGGCTTATCCCCCCCCCCCCCCCCCTCCCACGCACACACACATACGTGAATGCACGGCATTGAGATTTTGCTGTCTCCCTCTACAACTCTCTACCTCTCTACCCCGACCCCTCTCTACCTCTCTACCCCGACCCCTCTCTACCTCTCTACCTCTCCCGACCCCTCTCTACCTCTCTACCTCTCTACCCCTCTACCTCTCTACCCCTCTCTACTTCTCTACCTCTCTACTTCTCTACCGCTCTACTTCTCTATCTCTCTACCTCCCTACCTCTCTACCTCTCTACCTCGATCCCTCTCTACCACTCTACCTCTCTACCTCTCTACCCCTCTACCTCTCTACCTCTCTACCCCGACCCCTCTCTACCTCTCTACCCCGACCCCTCTCTACCTCTCTACCCCGATCCCTCTCTACCTCTGTACTTCTCTACCTCTCTACCCCGACCCCTCTACCTCTCTACCTCTCTACCCCTCTACCTCTCTACCTCTCTACCCCGACCCCTCTCTACCTCTCTACCCCGACCCCTCTCTACCTCTCTACCCCGACCCCTCTCTACCTCTGTACTTCTCTACCTCTCTACCCCGACCCCTCTCTACCTCTGTACTTCTCTACCTCTCTACCCCGACCCCTCTCTACCTCTCTACCCCGACCCCTCTCTACCTCTCTACCTCTCTACCCCTCTACCTCTCTACCCCTCTACCTCTCTACCCCTCTACCTCTCTACCCCTCTACCCCTCTACCTCTCTACCCCTCTACCTCTCCACCTCTCTACCTCTCTACCTCTACCCCGACCCCTCTCTACCTCTCTACCCTGACCCCTCTCTACCTCTCTACCCCGACCCCTCTCTACCTCTGTACCTCTGTACCTCTCTACCCCGACCCCTCTCTACCTCTCTACCCCAACCCCTCTCTACCTCTCTACCCCTCTACCTCTCTACCTCTCTACCCCTCGACCTCTCTACCTCTCAACCTCTTCACCTCTCCACCTCTCTACCTCTGTATGTCTGTACCTCTCTACCCTACCTCTGTACCTCTCTACCCTACCTCTGTACCTCTCTACCTCTGTACCTCTGTACGTCTCTACCCCGACCCCTCTCTACCTCTCTACCTCTCTACCCCGACCCCTCTCTACCCCGACCCCTCTCTACCTCTCTACCCCGACCCCTCTCTACCTCTCTACCCCGACCCCTCTCTACCTCTCTACCCCGACCCCTCTCTACCTCTCTACCCCGACCCCTCTCTACCTCTCTACCCCGACCCCTCTCTACCTCTCTACCCCGACCCCTCTCTACCTCTCTACCCCGACCCCTCTCTACCCCGACCCCTCTCTACCTCTCTACCCCGACCCCTCTCTACCTCTCTACCTCTCTATCATGTGTATACATGCAGTGACAGTTCTGTACTCACACCGTGCCACCACCATCGCCGAGAACTACACCAGCTTTCCGCGTAGCATCGTTGATGCGTTCTACGTTGCCGTCGGCGCTTTGTCCATCGACATCAACAACATCGCCATGTCAACGCAGCCATTCGTGTTCGGTCTCATCTCCACTACGTATCTGGTGATTGCCACGGTGATGTTATTGAACCTGTTGATTGCCATGATGAGCAATACGTATCAGAAGATCACCGACCAGCAGGTCGAGGTTTGGAACCATCAGGTACGTACGTGGCAAGGCTCTTGTTGTCCACACTGGGCAGCAACGATTTGTGAACAAAGTTAAAAGATATAAAAAAAACGCCTCACCATCACTATGCTCCCATGCATGTGCAATTTTTTTTGTCTTTCCCTGTGAGCTGTGATCATTGCAAGACAGAAACAATACTATACAAGTAACAGGGAAATTGTGGGCACAAGTTATGCGATCGAGTCCACCACCTACACCAGATTTTAAACAGTCAGACGTGCACAATCTAGCACTGGTCTAGTTGATCTACAGTGCTGGCAACTGAAATCTGCCTGATCGGTAGGTTGGTGCAACAGTGTTTTACGTGTGAACAACGGGCAAATGCTCCCGTCACGTATTTGGCACACGGATTTGCAACATTACTCTTGGAATGCAGGTGTATGGTGCAGAGTTGCTGTTATTGCTTTTTTTGCATCCTCTGCATCCCATGCACTGAGACAGTGTGCTCAATTTCCTCATACAGTAAAATCTGTAACTAAAGACCACTGTGACTAGTGACCAGCCTGGTACTACAGACCACCGTGACTAGTGACCAACCTGGTACTACAGACCACCGTGACTAGCGACCAGCCTGGTACTACAGACCACCGTGACTAGTGACCAGCCTGGTACTACAGACCACCGTGACTAGCAACCAGCCTGGTACTACAGACCACCGTGACTAGCGACCAGCCTGGTACTAAAGACCACCGTGACTAGTGACCAGCCTGGTACTACAGACCACCGTGACTAGTGACCAGCCTGGTACTACAGACCACCGTGACTAGTGACCAACCTGGTACTACAGACCACCGTGACTAGCGACCAGCCTGGTACTACAGACCACCGTGACTAGTGACCAGCCTGGTACTACAGACCACCGTGACTAGCGACCAGCCTGGTACTAAAGACCACCGTGACTAGTGACCAGCCTGGTACTACAGACCACCGTGACTAGTGACCAGCCTGGTACTACAGACCACCGTGACTAGTGACCAACCTGGTACTACAGACCACCGTGACTAGCGACCACCCTGGCACTACAGACCACCGTGACTAGCGACCAGCCTGGTACTACAGACCACCGTGACTAGCAACCAGCCTGGTACTACAGACCACCGTGACTAGCAACCAGCCTGGTACTACAGACCACCGTGACTAGCGACCAGCCTGGTACTACAGACCACCGTGACTAGCAACCAGCCTGGTACTACAGACCACCGTGACTAGCAACCAGCCTGGTACTACAGACCACCGTGACTAGCGACCAGCCTGGTACTACAGACCACCGTGACTAGCAACCAGCCTGGTACTACAGACCACCGTGACTAGCAACCAGCCTGGTACTACAGACCACCGTGACTAGCAACCAGCCTGGTACTACAGACCACCGTGACTAGCAACCAGCCTGGTACTACAGACCACCGTGACTAGCAACCAGCCTGGTACTACAGACCACCGTGACTAGCGACCAGCCTGGTACTACAGACCACCGTGACTAGCGACCAGCCTGGTACTACAGACCACCGTGACTAGCAACCAGCCTGATACTACAGACCACCGTGACTAGCGACCAGCCTGGTACTACAGACCACCGTGACTAGCGACCAGCCTGGTACTACAGACCACCGTGACTAGCAACCAGCCTGGTACTACAGACCACCGTGACTAGCGACCAGCCTGGTACTACAGACCACCGTGACTAGCAACCAGCCTGGTACTACAGACCACCGTGACTAGCGACCAGCCTGGTACTACAGACCACCGTGACTAGCAACCAGCCTGGTACTACAGACCACCGTGACTAGCAACCAGCCTGGTACTACAGACCACCGTGACTAGCAACCAGCCTGGTACTACAGACCACCGTGACTAGCAACCAGCCTGGTACTACAGACCACCGTGACTAGCAACCAGCCTGGTACTACAGACCACCGTGACTAGCAACCAGCCTGGTACTACAGACCACCGTGACTAGCAACCAGCCTGGTACTACAGACCACCGTGACTAGCAACCAGCCTGGTACTACAGACCACCGTGACTAGCAACCAGCCTGGTACTACAGACCACCGTGACTAGCAACCAGCCTGGTACTACAGACCACCGTGACTAGCGACCAGCCTGGTACTACAGACCACTTCGCCAGGCACGGACGGTCTCACATTAAAATTGAGCCGCGACACGACAAAAGGGTGCTTATCGCACGCGACATCAAACTGAGAAAAACTCGTTCAAAAGTTGAGTATGCAATATCGAGAGTGCACATTTTCGTTTTGAATTCGATTAGTTTTCGTTGCGATTTGTCAAGCTTTTTGAATGCGGTTTTTTGCAGCAGAAGCAGTGAGAATTCAGCCATTGTGCTGTGTCCATAGCTCAGTTTGTGAAAATTTTGTCATAAGCACCCTTTTGTCATGGTCCAGCTCAATTATGGTTGTGCTGTGCAAACCGCTGTATAAGGACCACCTGCCACTAAAGACCGCTTTCTCTGGCCCCAAGGGGTGGTCGATAGTCACAGGTTTTACTGTATTATGGTGCAATGCATACTTCTTCTGAAAACTACAAAATTGTGTGTTCAAGATCACTTCCAGAAGTTTGAGGGAGTTACAAAGGGAAATGTTCAAGAACACGTTGGCTGGCAGGGAGCCGCGCTTGTAGCCAGTGATGCTCTACCACTAGGCGTTGATGTAGTCGTCACCCCCTCATTAGATGCCTTATACCATAGCACTTCTCTGCCAGATATCAGAGGACTGTACCATATCTTGTCACTGGTTTACTGTGACTAACGGTGTACTCCAAGATGTGCTAGAGCTGTTGGTCAGTTGCAAGTAGTTGTAGAACGTCAGTACCGTCGGTCAGTGTCGTGCAATGCCATCGCATGAGCTGATTGTTTAGTAACTGGTGGTGTTAGTGGACATTGTAGCGTAACTTGTAGTTTTATAACGGTGTAGTTTTTGCTATTCTCGTGTCTAGATGGGCTCTCTGGTGTTGTTCCTGGAGGACCGGATTCCAAAGCGGATGAGGATTCGCTCCGGCTTCCCAGGACGTTCCCTGGGAATGAAGAACGATAAACGGTATGTCGGAGAGCAATTTCTCTCTGCAGTGCATGTCCAGAATTATTGACGATGTGTGAGGTGAATTTTGACGCCTGTGCCTGAAGAGCCATGCCGGTCGGAACCAGTCCGATTGGTCAGGTCGTGACCAGACCAACTTGTTGGCCACCAACGCATTTACATGTACTGGTTATGAGGCTATGTGTGCCTACAATAATCATCATACACAAACTGTATGAACTTGAGTAAGGCCGGACCAATCAAATACTTCTTCCGGCGGTCCTGAGAGCAGACAAGGGCTTTTGTCATGAGCAGGTGGTTGCGAATCATTCTTGCCATCTTCATCATGCTTGTAGAAAGCAGTGTATAATGATTTTTGTGTTCTTTTCATGATCATGAGCCCACAGTTGATAATTGTGCAGATATTATGACATTGCTAGATTGGCTTCACCTTGGGCTTGCAAATGCCTATGTCCAGATCACAAGGCAACCCTGACTAGTCTCGTTGGACAGCAAGTTACCTGAAGAGCAGACTATTTGGACCTTGTTGGGTGTCATAGGTGGAGCTCACAGTGACTAGCTGACCTGATCGCAAGAAGGTCTCGTCAAGAACACAGCATCAAAAGCCGGCTCAAAGCATCCAAGTCACAGTGGCCCATCTGTGACGAATACAAGCTCCAGACAAAGCAATGTGCGTACGTGCGTGCATGTGCATGCGTGTGTGTGTGTGTGCATGTGTGTGTGTGTGTGTCCGTGTGTGTGCGTGTGTGCGTGCATGCGTGTGTCAAATCTGTAGGTGGTTTCTTCGTGTTCAGGAGCACCATAACCATCTCTTCGTCGAGACCAGCGACTCCGGTGGTTCAGCGGAATCGGACCCAACCCAAGAGTCGCCAATCTTCCCGCACGGATCCTCACAGACTTCTGAGGAGCTCGCCAATCTTCGCCGAAGAAAATCCACCAAACAGAATTCCATCCTGACGATGCTTGGCGAATCTGCGTCACCATCCATTGAAAGTAAGCAAATTGTGTTGTACTTCCATGCAGTTAGGGATTATCCCTTGTTAGTGATCTACTGTAGAAGTTGTGAGCGGTGTCCTAGACACACCTCCTACGTGACACTTGACGCAATCATCATCATACTTTACACTTTATGCATTAGCACCTGTATTGCTGTACTGGTATTTAGAGGGCTTCTGATTGTTGATGAAGGCTGAGTTATCCTGGACAATACAACCGTCCCAAAGTACAAATTTTCGTTTGGAATTTACTTTCGCTATATTCGTTAGGGGGCACGAAATAACTAAAGTTTGTACCAAACTACTTGTAAAGTTTTTTTCTGAACGTTGTAGGTGACAGACCTCAACCAAAAACGAAAATTAGTACGTGACAAGCCTACTGGTGCGTGTGAAATAACGAAAGATTTCGTGAACGAAAATTTGTGCTTGTACAGTATTCAGGAAATAAATAGGATATTGGCAAGGTTGGGGCTTCCCCATTCTCATTGAGCGAACCTTGAAGTCAAGGCAGGATTGCGCACACTCCTGTATCAATCATGCGGAGGGTGCAAATGATATGTACGGCTTGTCACGTGATTTGAAGTTCTGCTGTTGCAGACCTCTCATAGACTAAGAGTGGCACATTCTGGCTACCCCTCATGCTACCCCTCATGCTACCCCTCATGCACACCCCTCCAGCAGTCATCCACCTGCGTTTAGTGTTGTTTTTTTTCTTCATATCTTATTCATTAGTTAGAGAGAGTGGCATTTAGTTACATTTCATTTTTTTAAAGGATTCTCGTTTATTGGGAATGACTGTGGCTTTGTCCCGTTCACTGACGCCAAACATACCAACTAGGCAATGCCCCATTGACAGCATCTGGACTAAGAAAGAGAGAAGTGTATGCGTGTGTGTGTGTGTGTGTGTTTGTGCACATGTGCGTAACTTTTAGAGTCAGCTGCACATCCGGTGTCCAGCCACGGTCGTCCTGTCCAAGCCGGTACCAGTCATGTGGGCAGTAGTGACATCACCAGTGACGTAACCCATGATGTCATCAGCGAGCAGAGCTCCCAGTGCAGTGCAGTGCAGGTTTTAGCAAGCTGTGCGTCCAGCCACACGGATACCATGCCCAGACTGAGAGGTGGACACCGGATTGTAGCGGACTAAACGCAAAGCAAGGATGTTGCACAACACATGCACCGCACAGATGCATAATCTGCATGCTTACGTCTGCTGCGCTTCAGATATTGCATGTATTTTTCGCAAGGAAAACGAATCTATCACTCACATGCAGCTCTGTTTAGCATGCCTGAGCGGCTCAGAGCACAATCATTGCCACCACCACCACCACTGCCGAGTGCCATGTTTGCACTTAGCATCCCTGTCGTGGAAATCAGCATACGCTGCCAAAATCATACTATCTACTGCATGCCAATGCGGTGCAACGCAAAACACGCCTACGCAGCGTACCAGTGAACAGGCACACATGTATCTTCACACGACAGTTTCAATGTATTTTATGGATTTGTGTGTTGTTGACAGCGCTCTACACGCCTACTGATCCGGGTCTCTGTAACATTCCTGGCGCCAAACAGCCAGCCAAGACTGCACCAGTCGGCAGCCAGCCAAAGTTCTTCTCGTCCACTGTTCACACCGGAGCCGCGACTGCAGTAACAGCAGCAGCTGCAAGCCAATCAGGTTCTCTACAGCCGGGACGATCGTTATCCGTGGTCTTGCCCAGCATAACCATGACAACCAGTGCGGAGCGGCGACGTCATTCCGACCTGCATTCGCTGCCCGACGGCACGGCCGGTTTCTTTGACGACCAGACCATTCTGAGCGGTGTGAACACCACCTCGTTCTCGACGCTCAACGAGAGCGACTACGAGGAGCCATGGGTGGAGGAGACTGCCAGCGAGGCCAGTGCAATGATCAATCGTCCGCGTAGGCAGAGTATGGTAGTATCCCCTCAGGTCACTTCCGACGCCACCACCGATTCCACCATAGGCCACTCCGTTTGAGGGCTTGGATGGCGGCGCACACGATGTTGCATCTTTGAGGTATGTGTTCAGCAAGTAATGCTTGTCCAGTGACATGCATTGCTAGTGTGTCTCTGTGTGGCATCAGAAAAGATCACGAAACACATGCACACTAGTACCCTGGGCACTACCCCTGGGCACTACCCCTGGGCACTACCCCTGGGCACTACCCCTGGGCACTAACTCCCAGGGTACTAGTGAATTTGATGAGCCTATTGATCTTAGCAGCACCCTGGACCTACATTGTGTATCCTGCAGTACCCCTGATGTGTCCATCCTGCAGCATACGTTACGTATCAGCTTGCTACATGCGTCGATTGCCGTTTTGTGTATGCATTTTTAGTTTCAAGCCTTTGTTCACTTTGTTTGCGATTGGTTACCATCAGTTGAAGTGCTGTAGCAAAGACGTGGACTCACGGCACAGCACTTGCACTAACGTTCCGTAGTTAGTACAATCCCTCTATGCATTTCATTCACAACTGATACGATGCCGTTTTCGACTGCTGCTTTGTTGTTTATCTGTCCTCTTCTTATTGCCTGTGCCACGCTCGCGTATCGTATATTGTTCTATTGCTGCATTTGTAATCACGGTGCTCACTCTTCCCTTGACCTCTGTACTGACCTGTGCTGATTTGTATTCTGAGGAGTGATCGGAGCTAGTAGTGCATATGCAATATATGACGGGTTAATAGATGGTGATCAATGCGATAGT